>NC_081553.1:102602962-102680462 GCF_963082655.1 Stomoxys calcitrans | reverse complement strand
TTAGGTAACTTTACAGGTGGGACGCATGGACTGTCTCTGAGTGACACTGTGTAGTAATCTGGCTACTATGCCCTTGGAGATATGATTCACAAACGTCTTGAAAAAAGCTCTACGTGAGTGTGGCAGGAGTCTCAGTGTTTCCTATCGGCACTCAACAACCATTTTGGCCAAAGCAATTGTCTGTATCGCATGCCACATAAAAACAAAGTAAGCTAGAAGCACACGCACAAACACAATTGAGTGAGAGATGCGCGAACGTTTTAGTAATCGTTCAGTGGACTTGATTTTCAATTTGGTCGACGGACATCGTGTGGTGTTTGCAAATGAACAACACTCAGATGAGTGCCATATGCAAGTAGAGGAATGAGACACCAAGTTTTGTTTAGTAATTCACTCGCAATGTGATGTGACGGTGCCGTATATTTACAACGATATATAGGATGCGCAGAGAATGCCTTGGCGGCTCCTATGTCTAAGGGAGAACAATCTGACTACTGCCATGTCGATGGTTAATGCATTTGACCGCCATCACGGTCCAAGGTTGAATACAATATGTAACTTTCATATTCGATTTCAAGTAAATGGATGTGAATGCAAATTTGCAAATTTTGCCCATGAACATTCGACTAAGGAACAGGGGCAAACTTCTCACATATCAATGAGTACAGTCCGATTCAAGTTTAAGCTCAATGATAAGTTTAAGCCGCAGTGCGACACCTCTTTGGAGAGAAGTTTCACATGGCATAGGACCTCACAAATGTTGCCAGCATTAGGAGGGGAAAACCACCGTTGGAAATTTTTTTCGCTTGGTCTCGCCAGGATTCGAACCCAGGCGTTCAGCGTCATAGGCGGACATGCCAACCTCTGCTCTACGGTGGCCTTCATGGATGTCAATACGTCCTTGTTTTCCGAGAGGAATTAGGTTATGTTGAAGAAGGTGCGGATTATTAAACACTCCAGTCACTATGGATATATATCTAAGCCTGTAATCGTCTTTTTGTGCGCTCTAAATACCTAAATATACCCCGAAACATCAATGTCAGAAATTCTGCGCTGCTCGCAAAATACTTTAAAGTGTTTCATTTTATGCCTACATTTTTATACCCTCCACCATAGGATGGGGGTATATTATTGGCTTGCCCAAAAAGTAATTGCGGATTTTTTAAAAGAAAGTAAATGCGTTTTTAATAAAACTTAGAATGAACTTTAATCAAATATGTATACTTTTTTTACACTTTTTTTCTAATGCAAGCTAAAGGTAACAGCTGATTACTGACAGAAGAAAGAATGCAATTACAGAGTCACAAGCTGTGAAAAAATTTGTCAACGCCGACTATATGAAAAATCCGCAATTACTTTTTGGGCAACCCTAATTTCGTCATTCTGTTTCTAACACTTCGAAATATGCGTCCAAGACCCTATAAAGTATATATATTCTTGATCGTCATGATTAAGTCGATCTAGCCATGTCCGTCCGTCTGTCTGTAGAAAGCACGCTAACTTTCGAAGGAGTAAAACTAGGCGCTTGAAATTTTACACAAATACTTTTTTAGTAGTGTAGGTCAGTTGGGATTGTAAATGGGTCAAATCGGTCCATGTTTTAATATGGCTACCTTATAAACCGATCTTGTGTCTTCATTTCAGAAGTCACTAGAGGGCGCAATTCTTGTCCGATTTAGCTGAACCGATTTGCGCCATACTTGGCAAAATTTCAGCCAAATCGGACAAAAATTGCAGCTTCCAAGGGCTCAAAAAGTCAAATCGGGAGATCGGTTTATATGGCAGCTATATCAGGTTATAGACCGATTTAGACCGTACATAGCACAGTTGTTGGAAGTCATAACAGAGCACTACGTGCAAATTTTAAACTTAATCGGACACAAATTGCTGATTCCAGAGGCTCAAGAAATCAAAAAGGAAGATCGGTTTATATGGAAGCTATATCAGGTTAAGGACCGATAAAGTATCTGTGTGAAATTTCAAGGGCTACCATGATTTCGACAGATGGATGGACGGATATGGCTAGATCGACTCAGAACGTCGAGACGATCAAGAATATATACACTTTATGGGGTCTTAGACTAATATTTCGAGGTGTTACAAGCGGAATGGCTAGATTAGTATACCCCCATCCTATGATGGCGGATAAAAAAATGGTATGGCAGCCTAAAAAAGGTGCCGCGATACTCAGTTCGGATTCGGTTATAAAAAGAAGGCCCCTTACAATTGAATCGGACAACACTCGTCGATATGTGGGAAGTTTGCCCAGGTTTTTTGGAATGCTTATGGGCAAATTTGCAATCCCTAAGAAATCGGTTCACCCGGTACTGGTCACCACATAGGATAAGTGTATCGGTTCTCAAAGTGTTATGAGCCCCTTCGATGGCAATGCATTAGGGTTGCTTTAGGGCGTACCCCAAAATACTTGGCTCCAGACATACGTACACAATCTATACAAATTTTAAGAAAATCAGTTCAGCCAAGTAGCATATAGTCGTAATGGGTCTAATGGCGTTTTTGAGGGGTGGCATGAGCCCCAATACTTCGATTTGATTTTCTTTGCCAGATTCGAAATCTACTCCCGAATACCTTTCATTTGAGCCCAATATAGAAACGAACGTCCAATATTTTTGTTGAGGGAGTTTTGGGGTTGGGGTGGCCCGATGGGTACTTAGATTCAAATTTTAATGACTTCGAAAGATTCTTCTATGCACAACCTCGTGCTGGGGGTCTCCACCGATTTGCATTTTGGTATCGTGTTTAGGTTTGGCATGGTTTTGAGTAAAAACGACGTAAGGCTCAAAGATTCTGCCACGTATTCACGCCTGAACTAAGTCTGGTCCTTCTCGTACTCAATTCCTTTTGTGCAAAGGTGACCAAATCTTTCAGTTTTCAAAAGTTGTACTGCAATCCCATAACACAACATTAATCCCTATTGGCCTAAATGCTAAAGGTCTGCATATTACGGGCTCTCAGTCAGTATATACCTCTAATGCTCAGGTGTCACACAAATCAGTCGTGGACAGGATCCACTGATGCATTAAAAGACCCATGTAATGTCAGTATGCTATACAGCATGCAGTATGCTATACAGCATGCAGTATGCTATACAGCATGCAGTATGCTATACAGCATGCAGTATGCTATACAGCATGCAGTATGCTATACAGCATGCAGTATGCTATACAGCATGCAGTATGCTATACAGCATGCAGTATGCTATACAGCATGCAGTATGCTATACAGCATGCAATATGCTATACAGTGTGCAAAAATAAGCAACTCGACCATTGTCAATCCAGTTATCCCCCTATCATTAAGACGCTACAAAAGAAGCACTTTAAGCTGCCAATCGTCATTTGTTAGAGCTTCTTTTTTGTGACATATCTTGCACTGACCAGGACACAATGAAGTGACTGTGATGTTTGCAATGAAGAGCCAATGGGATTCGAATATTTTATTTTTTGTTCATTAAAATTGCCTCCACTGTGCCATCAGATGATACAAAAGCATTATCCATGGACAAAACCAGTTTGAGGATGAGGCTGTTATGTAATTGCCAAGGAATTTAAATGATTTCATATTAAAACTGTAAACTTCACATTGAGCATAATCTTCGCAGTCATCCACATCATCAACAACGGGGCAATGCAGCTCAAAAACGACGACAGCAGGTGTTATGAAAGTCATTGTCTGAATGGGTGCATAAATCTATAAAGCGTGCCGGAGATTGGTGGGCAGTAAAAATAAAAATTGTGACAAAAAAAAAAAAAAAATGGTAAATCAATTTTGCCAAACTAAAAGGAGGAAGAGCAAATGTATGGCACAAAAAATGCGCGAGGTAAAAAAAAATTGTTAAAGTATGTTGAAAAGTAATTTATTGCAAGGCAGCGAAATGTTTGACACATCAGAGCAAAGGAAAAAAAGAGGAAGTCACCAATTCTGCTGGTGTCATTAGTTTTGATTTTTTTTCCTCTTATGCATATAATATCAATAACATCCTGTCTGCATGTATTTTGTTGTTGTTGCTTTTTTTTATTAATTTCATTTTAGTTTTACAGAAAAAGAGTGTTAATTGGCTTTATTAATCACCATAGCTGAAAGGATTGTCAATAGCAATTACACTGCTAGCACACACTAGCAGTGCCATTGGCTTCATTAAACGAGATTGACCAAATGTAATACAACACCCTTTATATGTCTACATTTGAATTTAATTTTATAAACCATAATGAGCTTAATTTTTTGCCTATTATAAATCACTTCAATATGCAAATCCCCATCATTTACTGCGATAAAATTAATTAACATATTGTGCGTACTAAAAACTATAAAAAAAACATCTAATTTGATTTGCCAGTGGGAGAAAAATTATTCAAAAAAGGAATAAAAAAAAACCTTTGTAATTTATAATCAATTTGTGGCGGATATGTGATGTACAAACTTTTATTACAATAAAAGCGGAACAGATGGATTTAAAAATTTTTAAACATATATTCTCGCAAATAAGTTCGGCTATAATCTCCATGATTAAAAGACAAAACAATGATTTTAATTTATATATTGTTATTAGAATTTTTTTCGATATTATGATTGATTAAAGTGCTCAAATATGCAAGTTTGAAATCTTCCTCAAATTCCTTAATGGAATTGATTTGGATGTTATATGCATTTAATGTTTCTTGAGTACTCTATCTACGTCCGTTTACTTTACTATTGCGAATATGTCGTCAACATATTTCGTCAGGATTTTTGGTCTTCTGTTCATCTTATTTCTATTTAGATTCGTCTAATAATTCCTCCATGATGATGTCTGCTATGACAGGAGAAGCTGGAGATCCCATAGGCATGCCTTTTCTCTGTTTATACAAATATTTTGTCTTCAAATTTGAAGTAGCGCGTATCTTTAATGCAAAATTCCAGCATTATGATAAATATATCCTTCGGTATTTTGGTGTACTTTTCCAATGTCTTCCATTTACGTTCAAATACCCTAATTGCTAAAGTGGTCGGCACACTTTGAAAAAAGCATACAATGTCAAATGAAATTAGGGTTTCGTCGTCTTTAACAGATATCTTGTGTATCTTGGCCTTAAATTCCGTTGCTTCTCTTATTTTATAAGAGAAGTTTTGAGTCAAGTTTTTCCCAAATATCTACCATATATCCTTGAAAGTCCATATTCAGGCGCGACAATTGAAAAACAAATGAAAAACAAAACTCTCTTCATATGGATCTTCGGAAGGGCATATATGTGTGATGCAAATGCCCTGTTACTCCACAGCCTCCTTCTGCTCAGAGAATTTATTATGTTCATATTGAATAAAGGATCTATCAATGAATTATTTTTCGTTTGTAGGCCAGAAGTTGGATCTCTTTTTTACCTAGTGTATGTTCATATATCATTTAATATACTAAGTATCTTACTTCTGTAATCGTCCTTGATCACTGAAACTGTCTTCCCCCCCTTATCAGCAGTAAATATTAAAATATTCTCATTTTCCTTTAAAAAATTTCTACTTTGTGCTACTGTATCTACGACATATTTATTCCTGTTAGAATATTTGAATTTCATACTTTGTCAATTCAACTGTATTATTGTATTAGAATATAAGTAGTAGTAGGCTTTGAAATATTTTGCTTTTACATTTATTGTTTGTCACCCTTATTTTCTTATGTTCAAATTAGTTCAATAAAAACTTCCATCAACATTGGTTATGGGCCCAGTCACATACGCTTGTGAAAAATATATTTGGCCTGGAATTGTGTTTTTTTGAATTCGTTGTGAAAATTTCTGGAAAAAATATTTGTGTTTTGTAAAGCAAAAAAGGAAAAATCAGAAAAATGTCTGGACATATGGCACAAATTGAAAAACTAAATGGAGAAAATTACGTGGTTTGGAGCGTGCAAATGAAAAGTTTGCTGGTAACGCTGGATTTGTAGGACGCAATAAAGGGCGATAATGAAATCTCCCCAACGGTCGATCAAAAAGCGTTGGCAAATATAACGCTATGCGTAAAACCATCAGAAATTTTACATATCAAGAATTATGCAACAGCGAAAGAAGCTTGGGATACATTCAGCCGTTTGTATCAGAGGAATGCTCCTTCTCGGAAAGTCAATTTGTTCAAGAAATTGGTGCGGTTCAGATTCCAGAATGCAGAGAAGTATGCCCCGCAGTTGAACGAATTCTATACGATGGTGGATGATTTGAAGGCCATAAGTGTGGTCATGCCTGAGGATTTTTTAAGCATTTTGCTGTTAAACAGTTTACCGGAAGAAATGGAAAATTTCGTGGTAGCTATTGAAAGCAGAGATGAATTGCCCGGTATAGAAGTATTGAAATCAAAAATCCTGGAAGAAGAAGAACGTCAAAACAGCAAAGGCGAGAAAATTGTTGCTGAAAATGTGTTTATCGCAAAATTTCGTCAACAGAAAACTAGAAAAGATGGCCCAAAGCAGTACAAATCCCGAACTCAAGGTAATAATGATGTCAAATGTTACAAATGTGGTAAGAAAGGGCATGTGCGAGCGCAGTGCAAGACAAAATGCGATAGTGGCCCAAATGGAAAAGCAATGAGTGCAATCAATTACGGCGAGAAGAACGATTCTGAAATTTGGATTTTGGATAGTGGTGCAAGTTCCCACATGTGCCGCGATTTTTCATACTTTACACATTTGGAACGCAAGTCTCAAAATATTATGCTGGCATCAGGGGATCAAATTACCGCTGAAGGTGTTGGAACTGTTGAAATGAAATCCAATGTTTGCGATGTTACATTCAACAATGTGTGGTATGTACCAAATTTGCATTCAAATTTTTTATCTGTGAGCAAGATAATCAAGGCAGGCTTTGTTATTCAATTCAAAGCAAAGAAGGGGTGCGTAAAAACAAAACAAAATGAACCTGTGTTTACGGCAAACTTGGTTGGTGACATTTTCCATGCCGATTTGAAAAGAAATTCAAACGTTGAAAAGGTAAATAGAATTTCTGTGACGTCAGAAGAAAATTTAAAGTCATGGCATGCTAGGTTTGGTCATTTGAATGTAAAAGATTTGTGTTCATTATCAAAGAAGAACATGGTACGAGGCTTGGAGGTAAGGATGCCGGAAAAATTTGAATGTTTCACATGTGCTGTGTGTAAAATAAGCCGAAGACCATTTCCCAAAAACACTAATGTTAACACCACAGATGTATTGCAACTAGTTCATACGGAACTGTGTGGGCCGATGCGTATTTCTTCTTTGGGCGGATCAAAATATATTATGACAATCATCGACGATTATTCTCGATATACGACTGTGTATTTTTTGAAGAATAAGTCTGAAGCACTGGAAAAATTCAAGGAATTTAAGATGGAAGCGGAGAAACAAACTGGCCAAAAAGTAAAAAGCATGCGAAGCGACAATGGGAAAGAATATGTTAATTCTGCATTTTCACAGTTTCTTGTCGAAAATGGAATTGTGCATCAAAAATCTTGTCCCTACACCCCACAGCAAAATGGTGTTGCGGAACGTGCAAACCGGACATTGTCGGAAATGGCTCGTTGCATGCTGAATCAGTCAAAATCAAAGCAGTATTTGTGGGCTGAGGCAGTCAATACAGCTACGTATATTCGAAACCGCTCGCCCATAAAAGTTCTAGATGGTAAAACGCCATATGAGTTATGGGTTGGAAGAAAACCATCTGTAAGCCATTTAAAAATCTTTAGGTGCGAGGCTGTTGTCATGCAACATAAACAAAAACGAAGCAAATTCGAACCAAAAGGCGTCAAAATGATTTTCGTTGGTTATGAAAAATACACTAAGGGTTACAGGCTGTTTAACCCCACGACGCAAAATATCGTCATAGCAAGGGATGTTATTTTCTTTGAAAATACGTTTGCAACTCCCGTGCTGGAAGAAAATCTTGAAGTTGACAGTTTTTATGATTTTGAAATCCCTGGTGGTACTGTTCAAGAAGATACAGCTCCAGTAAACATTGAAACCGTTCAAGATGAAACTCAAGAACATAACCAAGAAATCGCTGAAGGCGATGACGAAAGTCAGGAAAGTGCAATTGATGTCCCGAATGCTAATGGTAAACGTTGCCGAGGAAGACCAAAAATTTGTCGTACAGGAAGGGTTGGAAGACCTAGAAAAGTCTACGTTACAGAGCCCCGAGTTGAAATGCTGAATGCTGTGATCGAGAATCCTACCACAATTGCTGATGCATTAAATTCAGATAATGCGGGTCAGTGGAAGCATGCTATGCAGGTAGAATATGATTCGTTGATTAAAAATAAGACATAGGAATTGGTTGACCCTCCGAAATCTAAAAACGTCATAGGCTGCAAATGGGTTTTCGTTGTCAAAAGAAAACCAGATGGATCTATAGAGAAGTTTAAAGCCCGACTTGTAGCCCGATGATGTTCGCAAAAGTACAACATTGACTACAAGGAAACGTATGCTCCCGTTGTTCGTCATTCAACAATATGCTTAGTTCTAGCGTTGGCTGCAAAATATGAGTTGATTATGAACCATGTGGACATTGTTTCGGCTTATCTAAACGGCGACCTACAGGAAGAAGTTTATATGAAACAACCCCCACAGTTCGAGAATGAAAAATTTCCAAACAAGGTATGCAAGCTAAAACGTTCACTCTACGGTTTGAGGCAATCTGGAAGAGAGTGGAATAAGAAAGTGACGGAAATTTTGACGAAAATTGGTTTTACCAGATGCAAAACGGATAATTGTGTATATGTCAGACAAAGCAACGAAACTATAAGTCTGATTGCTAATTATGTCGATGATTTATTGTTGGCATGTTCATTCGAGGCGGAAAATCACCAGCCTAAATAAAAACATCGAGGCGGTTGATCGAGGTGCAATCTCATTCTATTTTGGAATGGAGATTTAGCGGGAGAATGATGACAACATATCAATTCATCAATCTCGGTACGTACAACAGTTGCTTGAAGAATGGAACATGGAAAACTGCAAGTCTGTTTTGACTCCTTTGGCAAATGGAATCGTTTTGAAAAAATGTGATCAAGAAAATTGCGGTGAGTTATGTGATGTAAAGACTTATCAATCATTGATTGGGGGCTTGATGTACTTGTCTGTCATATCAAGACCGGATATATCACACGCTGTGTCACGACTTTCACAGTTTGCTTCACATCCACATAATGATCACTTTGCGGCAGCTTAACATATTTTGAGATATCTTAAAGGTCACCCTCAAGGCAAAATAACATATTCAAGCGAAAATGGACTATATCGTTTCACCGATTCAGACTGGGGAGCAGATTCCAATGACAGGAAGTCATATAGTGGCTGTGCACTATTTTTTGGAGATGGCCTAATTGCTTCGGAATCGAAAAAACAACATGTCGTTTCACTCAGTTCCATGGAGGCGGAGTATATAGCATTGTGTCAAGGAGCAAAAGAAGTTACATTTCAAAGAAGTCTTCTGCAAGAAATGGGTTTCTCCGAATTTGTTTCTGGACCAACAACTATGTACTGTGATAATCAAGGTGCTGAATTTTTAGTCAAAAATCCAACGGTACACAAACGAAGCAAGCACATAGACATCCGTTATCATTACATCCGAGAGAAATACATGGATAAAGAAGTCGATATCGAATATGTGCCAAGTACTGAAAATGCAGCCGACATCTTAACGAAGGCCTTATCTAGGGATAAGCATTTTAATTGTTGTAATATTTTAAATCTTACTTTTTGAAATAATACATTTGTATTGAGGCGGAGATTGTTAGAATATTTGAATTTCATACTTTGTCAATTCAACTGTATTATTGTATTAGAATATAAGTAGTAGTAGGCTTTGAAATATTTTGCTTTTACATTTATTGTTTGTCACCCTTATTTTCCTATGTTCAAATTAGTTCAATAAAAACTTCCATCAACAATTCCTATAGTTCAACTCTGATCTTCTTAAGTAGTCGTCTATCAATGATGTGAATACGGCTCTCGCAATCTCTTGTTGTTGTCAGCTCTCGATAGTTTGTTGCAATCCTCTCCCTCTGCTATACACCAATGAAGTGGAAATATGGTTTGTGTATGTGGTAGTGCGTACTTCATGCCGAGTGAGAGAATCCATTGAGTGCTCTCTAGAATCTCAACATTCGTGTTATTGACAAATCAATTCGCGGTTGGTTTTTGTTTATTTGCTCCCGCTTTATCTCTTTCAGTCTCTGTGGCTTGTTTATTTGTCTCGTCTTGTTGCTTTGAGTATAACTAACATGAAGGGTTTGCTCACCTAACGGCAGTTTTTGCAAGTCATCATCGTCTAGTAATTTCTCTAATTTCTCTGCTGTCATCATTTCATGGGTCTGTTTGTGCTGTTGTTGTGTGAGAAGCTTTAAGATTTTGAGATGAAAATTATCGATGTGTCTGTTTAGAGAGCTCTCGACATTTGTAGGGATTTTACTTTGTTGTTGGAATATGAGTTGAATATTCTTTGTTGCATTAGAAATGAGATTTTAAAAATATAAAAAAATAATCTGCCACAGCACGGGTCCTTGTGTCAAAAGATTCTAGATACAACGATAGCTAAGGGAGATTCCACTTAACTGTTTCAAAGACTTTAACACAGTACAAAGGCAAAGAATATCCCTCGACAGAGTAAAAGCCGCGAAATCCATACAAGTAAACCAGTATTCACCACCAAGGAATTATGAGATGAAGATTGTCATAGTAAATGGGGGATTCATCAAGATATAGTCCGATATGGCCCATCTTCGAACTTAACTTGCCTAAGGACAAAAAAAGAATCTGTGCAACGTTTCAGCTGAATATCTCTATCTGTAAAGACTGTAGCGTGATTTCAATTGTCAGACCCTACCTAGGTGGACTTAGATTTCTACGACGATCAAGAATATATATACTTTGTAGGATCGGAAATGGATATTCCGATGTGTTGCAAACTGAGTGACAAAATGAATATACCCCCATATAAAAATATGGGTTTGGGCGTCGGGTTAGTAGCCCATCACCCGAAAAACTGGAAGCGAAGAAGTTTAAATACGGATCCCCCCTACGTAGATAACCGATACAAATATTTTTTGGACCATAATTTATGTATCTGCACCTGGAATGTCCATACTCTTTATAGAGCGGATGTAGTATACGCATTGGTGGATGTGTTGGAGAAATACACTGCAGACATTACGGCCATACAGGAAGTGGGATGGCTCGGGAAGGGCTCCACAACAACACCGAGAGGTGACACCCTATATTGCAGCTGCCATGAAACGAGGCATCAACTTGGCTATAGAATTGTTGTTAGTCGGAGAATGAAACATCTTGTTTCTAGGTTTACTTCGGTTCATCAGCCAACATCAACATCAGCCTTATATGCGCCCATGCCCCGACGGGCACAAGAACGAACAGACCAAGGATATTTTTTATGAGCGCCTAGAAGGAGAATATGACAGCTGTCCCTCCCATGATAATAAAATTGTTCTGGGAGATTTTAATGCAAAAATAGGGAAAGAAAAATATCTTTGGCACAACAGTCACAAAATTCAGCCTACAAGAAGAAACTTTCGATAATGGATTGAGACTAACAGACTTCGCCGCGGCAAAGAACATGGTAGTCAGCAGCACCAGATTCCCACATAGAAGCATTTACGCAGCCAGATGGCTGTCACCTAATCAAAACACGAGAAACTAAATAGAGCATGTTGTGACAGATGGATGGCATTCAATTCAGAGTATTCGATGTACGATCGATCCGAAGTTCGAACATCGGACCATTACTTAGTTGCAACATAGGTTCGCACCCGTCTTAGTGTAGCGAGAAACTTGCGACCTGCCCCTGCACGAGAAGCAGGGCATCGGAAAACTGCAAACACAACGGGTGGCAAAGGGATATTCCACTCGGCTGACTCAATTGCTTGAAGAAAGCAGACCCAGAACCCTATTGAATAGAAGCTTAATGGCAAACCATTGTCCACTTTATGGAAAGAGCCGCAACATCCGTACTTGGGTACGAAAAGCATCCCCCAAGAAACCCATGGTATGACCAAGAGTGCCAAAAAGACACTGAAACCAAAAATGGTGCATAAAGGGCAACATTACACTCAGTAACAACTCGCCAGGTGAAGGAAAGTTTTGGGGGAAAATGAGAGAGGAAAAACGGCTCTCTTCTACAGGAAGAAGAAGGAAACGGAAAGAGGTGAGTATGAGCGAATTGAGAGGTACAGGAGTCAGAATGAACTCCACAAATTTTACCAAAGAATTAAACATCAATCCGATGGCCTTGTTGCAGGCAATCTTCCTGCAGTGACAAAGAAGGAAATTTGGTAGCTAACACAGATAGCGTGCTGAGGATATGGAAATAAAATTTTAATGAAATGGCGGCGCAGAGGATACCGCAGAACCAATCCCTGATGATGGTATAGAATGTATACCTCCTAGTCAGAATGAGTCCTAATAGCAGTGACCCGACTAAAGAACAACAAGGCAGCAAGAGCCCATGGTTTGCCAGCTGAACTGTTTAATACCGGAGGCGACACGCTGTTAATGCGTTAGAATCAGCGCAATTTGACTTAGAATAACGCATACCCGATGATTGGAACCTCAGCATTCTATGTCCCGTACACAAGAGAGGGTAAAACGGCGGTATGTGTCAAGTTTCCTCTCCATCGCATACAAGATACTATCATGCGTAATGTGTGAGAGACTAAAGTCAACAAAATAATTGTGACCTATAAGAGTGGCTTTAGACTTGGTAATTCAACCATAGACCAAATATTTACACAGCGTCACATCCTGAAAAAAAAAAGACTCGAGAAGCACAAATCAATATCTGCCATATTTTCGTTAATGGCAATGGAGGACATGGTTAATCACCGTCTTGGGAAGTATTTAGAGTCGAATGGCCTTCTTAGCGAAGGCCTTCTTCTGCGAACAGTATGTGTTCCGCAGAAATCATTCTACGGGCGAACTAATGGCATTTCTGTCGGAACGTTGTAGTCGCTCAATCCATCAGTTTGGAGAGAGTATGGTTGTGACACTGGATATCTCCAAGGCATTTGATAAGGTCTGACACGGTGCACTACTATCAAAGTTTGTCGCAGTTGGTGTCGGTAATGGTTTCGTTCGATTTATTTCGAGCTTTCTCTAAGATCGCACTATTCGAGTCGTTATAGTTTCATCCAATGAAAATAAATTGACCGCAGGTGTACCCCAGGGCCCCGTCCTTCCTCCTTCTCTTATTTTCATCAACGATCTATTGTGTCAGACATCGAATCCGATCTACTCATTTGTGAATGACATTAAGAGAGATTGAGGACAAGAGGTTATGGACGATACACTCTACCAGGATTTGCTGGCCATTTCCGAGTGGAGTCAAATAAATCGAGTAGATTTTAATGCTCGATTCGATTATCAGCAACGTTTCGATTATCTTTGTCTATCAACGGTATAGATGTTGAGCAATCAGAAGTTCTTGATCTGTGCATGAAAATGCAAAGTGATTTCCTTTGGGCTAAACATGTATTTGAAGTGTCGGAAGAAGCAACGGTGTAAGAATCATATTACTCCTTCACATCATCTTAACATCTGTTCCACTTTCATAAGGCCGAAAATGGAGTGCAACTCACATGTATGGGCTGGAGCTATTGGATCGTGTACAGAGGAGAGCGATGGCGTTGATTTAAATCTGAACTGATATGGCCCATTCGCAATCTTCAATGACCTACATGAATATTAAGTATCTGCGCAAATTTCGAGCGGCTAACTTTACGCGTTCGACCGCTATCGTGATATCGACACACGGAAGGACATGGCTAGGTCGAATCAGAGTGTAGAGACTATCCAGAATATATTGTGTTGCCCAAAAAGTAATTGCGGATTTTTCATATAGTCGGCGATGACAAATTTTTTCACAGCTTGTGACTCTGTAATTTCATTCTTTCTTCTGTCAGTTATCAGCTGTTACTTTTAGCTTGCTTTAGAAAAAAAGTGTAAAAAAGTATATTTGATTAAAGTTCATTCTAAGTTTTATTAAAAATGCATTTACTTTCTTTAAAAAAATCCGCGATTACTTATATTATATGCTCTATGGCGTCCCAGATCAATATTTCGAGGTGTTACAAACGGAATGACTAGATTAGTATGCCCCTATATATAATTCCACTATATGCTGATACTACCCGTGCTATTGTATGGTTCCGAGGCATGGGTATAGCGAAAGCAGACGAAACGGTACTTGGAGTGTTTGAGAGAAAAATTCTTCGTAAAATATGTGAATCACTTTGCGTTAATGGAGAATATAGGCGTCGTTCGAGTCACGAGCTGTATGAGCTGTATGACGACGATTGCATAGTTCAAGGCATCAAAATACAACAATTGTGTCGGCTAGGTCATGTTGTCAGAATGCATGAAAAGCCTCACCAAAGAAGTCTTTTAAAGGCGATCACGGTGGTACAAGCAAACGGGGACGATCAAGGGCCCTATGGAAAGATGAAGTGGTGGAACACACCTTGAAACTTATTTTCAAAGATTTTAGAAGGAGAGCAGAAGGTCCGGGCGCTTGGAACGCTGTTCTGCGTTTGGCTATTAGGAAAAATGTTCTGTCATAGCCAACTTAAGTAAGTAAGTATTGCGTTGCCCAAAAAGTAATTGCGGATTTTTCATATAGTCGGCGATGACAAATTTTTTCACAGCTTGTGACTCTGTAATTGCATTCTTTCTTCTGTCAGTTAACAGCTGTTACTTTTAGCGTGCTTTAGAAAAAAAGTGTAAAAAAAGTATATTTGATTAAAGTTCATTCTAAGTTTTATTAAAAATGCATTTACTTTCTTTTAAAAAATCCGCAATTACTTTTTGGGCAACCAATAGTTGCTTTGTGGAAGGAATCGAAGGAGAGAAAGAGGGTTCTAACTTCTGGTTGTCGTCATCTGGTGAAATGGTATTTGACGGTACTCAATTTCTGCAGTGTATTATCTGATCACCTGACCAATCGATTGCAAATGGCTGTGAGTTTGTATTTCTTCATAACATGAGAAGGATATCTGTCTTATCCGTGGAACACATAGAACTTAAATAGTATACCGTTACCCAGCTAGCATTCCGGCGACGCTCAAGGAAAACAATGAATGCTTCTGTTTGCTCAATTTCATAGTAATCGGTTCGCATTTGAATATAGCTGCCATATATGTATATCTCCCGATTTTCACTTCTAGAGCCACTGCAAGCGCATTTATTTCGACTAATGTTGTCGAAATTGTGCTTTCCTCGTTGCCTAGTACAATATCTAAGAAGTTTGGTCAAAATCGGTTCAGATTTCGATGTAGCTCCCATATATTGTAGATGTTCGTCAGATTTTGGGTAGTTTGCAACAATCCCTGGAGAACGTATTTCTGAACACAAAAACCGGCCTGTCGCAGATATCTCAACGAGTTGGCTGAACAGTTCAAACTTCACCTGTTCTGGTTGCCGGGCCACAGAGATATCCCAGGGAATTCTAAAGCAGACGAGCTTGCTAGACTAGGAACTACCTTACTCATTTCAGAAAAACTGGAATCTGTGGGTATGCCTCTAGCGACATGTAAGCTAAGCTTTCTGAATGAGGCCCAAAGGTCAACGAATGATAGATGGTCACAAAGAGGGGGCTGTGAGCATTCCAAAACTATGTGGCCTCATCTAGACTTGAAGAGGTCTACTGCTAAATAAGTCCTGGTTGGGGGGGTGTTTTGGGGAAGGGGTCACCCCCAGAAACGTGGTCCCAAATTTGGATATCACATTCGTATTCTACTCGCAAATACCTTTCATGTCCCATATTGCCATGGTCGGTAAATATGTCAGATTTAGGGGTGTTTTGGGGGTGGTCCCCCTAGCACTTTCGGTTCGACAAATGGATATCAGATACATTTTCGTATCCTAAATACCTTTCATTTGAGTCCCATATTGTCGTGATTGGTCTAAATATATATTTGGTAGGTTTTAGGGTGGGGCGGCCCCCATAGGTACCCCATCCGAAATTTGGATACCAAATTCTTAATTTTAGGTTACTATATGAGAGCACACAAAATTTCGCTTAAATCGCACCACCCATCGCACCACCCATCGCACCAAGGGGAGGGTCCGCCCCACGTGTGTAGCTGCCTCGCTCCGGTGCAGGTTTATCTGGATAACCTCAATCATAGGTCCTCCAGTAAATGGGCTTCTTGGCAATGGGTGATGATCTCATCACCTGTTCACTGCTCATTAGACTGCATTATATTTCCTGCACTGCCTGATGTTTTCGTATTGGGCTTTTTGTCCATCCTAGTCTTCCGGATCTTTATAAAGTCGGTAGTGTTTCAATCGTCGCGTCCCTGTTCCTTAGGCTTTATTGAGTTTCCCATCCCTAGCTGAATGCTAAAGTTTAGTGCGGCCAAACTTTGCTCATTTTTGCTTGTTGAATGATTTCCGATACACCCAATTAAAAGCTGTTTAAAAAATGTTTAGTCATAGCATTTCCGAAAGCAGCTCAATCCATTTGAAATGCCCTAGAGGTGTTGCTTTTACACGATTACCGACTAATTTTAATGTCATTGGCTAGAACAGACGTTTCCCTCATGACGGGTCACTGTCTAATCGGAAAACATGCCTTCAGTCTGTCAGGTTGCCAGTAACGACTTTTGCAGAAGCTGTAGGGACATCGAGGAAGAAGAGACCATCTGCGAGTGTGTGTTCCACACTAGCAGTTGGAAGGAGTTTCACTTTAGGTTCTCATTTCTGTGAGAACCTCTCAGATTTAGCGGATGTAAACATTCGCAAGTTACGAGGCTTTTTAAAGCCATGTGAATGGTTCAACGGTAGAAACTAGAAGGTATATTCCTTCTTCTGTTACAGTGGTATCACAATGGACGAAAAAGTCTGAGTAAGTCCGATGGCAGACTGCCACTTAAACCTTACCTAACCTTGCAACAATGTTGTCATTGGTCAACAGTGGTTTGAACATATTGGGTTGCCCAAAAAGTAATTGCGGTTTTTTTTTTTAAATAAAGTAAATGCATTTTTAATAAAACTTAGAATGAACTTTAATCAAATATACTTTTTTTTACACTTTTTTTCTAAAGCAAGCTAAAAGTAACAGCCGATAACTGACAGAAGAAAGAATACAATTACAGAGTCACAAGCTGTGAAAAAATTTGTCAACGCCGACTATATGAAAAATCCGCAATTACTTTTTGGGCAACTCAACTTTAATACGAGTTGTTTAATAATCCATCTGAAAACATCCGCCGAAGTCCATCAAAATTGGTCAGAATTAGATATAGCTCCCACTTTGAACTTATAGGCTGAGTGTAGGGTATGATGAAGTCAGCGCCGTTCGACTTTTGCCTTTCTTTACTGATTTTACTTCTCGAAGTTTTGGACTCTGGTCTTAGTTTTGAACTCTGTGGTTTCGAAAAAGGTGTAGTCATAACATTTCTTTAATTAGTCACAGATTGGACATCAACTACATGTGATTTGAATGAAATACAATTCAACTGCAACACATTGAGCAACAACAGCAAAAAAGTGAATTTTTGGGGCCAAATGGTGTGGTCCTGCCAATTTGCATCTGACACTGATGTCAGCTAATCTCTTCAAAATCAGGACAAGCGGGTAGCAAGGCGGTTCAGTGACAGACAACAGACAGACAGACATTCAGATGTACTTGAATAACCACAGACAAAGGCTGTGGTTCTTTGAATGTTGCACTGTTAATTTATGCCACAATTTGCCATAATGTTGACCTACTTCGATTTACTTTTTCGTTGTTGTCGTCATCGCTGTTGTTGTTTGCCATTGTTATCCGTTTCACGTTCAAAGTTGCAACTTACAATGCGATCGGGCAGCAGCCAACATCATCTAACCACAATGCAACGATAATGTATTTGGAGCGAAACAATTCGAATAAATAAATTCCAACAACAAAAAACATCGCAAAACATTTGTGAAGTGTTTTGAGCCAGTGTGAGGTCGATCGGTCGGTCGGTCGCTCCAGCACTCAAAGATTAAGGATCAATGTGGTATAATTCCATAGTAGATTTGCATTGGCCCACACTTTTCGAAGTCATTGCAAGTTTGCAGCCTGTTGAACTGTGAAGTGAGACATTAGCTTGAAAATCGAAATCTGATATTGTCTTTGTAATGTTTTACCTTTGGCATTAGTACAACATAATTTTTGAAGGAAATGACAACGCGAAATAGTCAAGCACAACAATCCACAAGTTGGCCATTTCAACACCAACACCTCCGTATTTGGAAAATGCAATTGGCATATTATCATGCTGTGATGATCACAATCATATATCAACTTGAAAATGTTTTGTCATTAAAATTAGTCGGTAATCGTGTAGAAGCAACACCTCTAGGGCATTTCAAATGGATTGAGCTGATTTCGGAAATTTTATAGCTAAACATATTTTAAACAGCTTTTAATTGGGTGTACCGGAAATCATTCAACAAGTAAAAATGAGCAAAGTTTGGCCGCACTAAACTTTAGCATTCAGCTAGGGATGGGAAACTCAATAAAGCCTAAGGAACAGGGACCCGACGATTGAACCATTACCGACTTTATAAAGATTCGGAAGACTAGACTAGGCAATGAACCTAAAACGAGGACATCAGGCAGTGCAGTGATAGGAAAGTCAATGCAGTCTAAAGAACAGGGAGCGGGTGATGATATCATCACCCATTCCCAAGAAGCCCATTGGAGAAAATCAGCAAGGGAAAAATTCATATTGCCTTAATCCAGGAGTCATGGACGACCCCACACAAAGATTCTGGACTGAACTATATCAACTACCAAATATTCTATGCAAACAATGGACCTCGGCCGAGGACCTGCGTTATAAGTCATAAAAATTTTAATTATATATATTCCCTAAAGTTGTCAACGTCGGATGCAACAGTGGTGAGACAGAGAGACGTTGGAGCATACCTGGCATCACTTAAATCTGCCTTTCGGTACTCCGACACAGCCAACCACATCGGAGCTTCAACGGCTGGTGAGGAAAGCAAAACAGACAGTAAACGTGGTACTTATAGGGTGCAATGCGAACTCTCACCACATTACGGCGGAGGCCACACGGCGGAGGCCACTGTAGAGCAGAGGTTATCATGTCCGCCTATGATGCTGAAAGCCTGGGTTCGAATCCTGGCGAGACCATCAGAAAAAAATTTTCAGCGGTGGTTTTTCCCTCCTAATGCTGGCAACATTTGTCAGGTACTATGCCATGTAAAACTTCTCTCCAAAGAGGTGTCGCACTGCGGCACGCCGTTCGAACTCGGCTGTAAAAGGGAGGCCCCTTATCATTGAGCTTAAACTTAAATCGGACTGCACTTTTTGATATGTGAAAAGTTTGCTCCTGTTCCTTAGTGGAATGTTCATGGGCAAAAATTGCATTTTTGTATTACACGCGGCTCAAGGAATACAAGGAGGCAAAACGTGCCTTCTGGAAGCTTTTCTGCGAACAGTTTGATAGCGCTAATGACGCCGCCAAGGTGTAAAAGTTTCTCTCAAAAACCCATATCCAAACTGAAACTTTAGTAGACGACATGGGAGTGTCGTCCAGAGACAACGGAGGGCATGTTGAGGCTTTTGATGAAAACGAATTTTCCACATGATACGACGGCCCTCACGGAGACAACGGAATATTGGAATAATGATGGTGATGGAAGGCTTATCAATACAGAATTTATGGTGGAGGAATCCTTTATCGGCACGGAATAGGTGGATGCACCACACAAACTGGAACTTTGATGTTCGATCGGATTGCCGGAGCCAGCTACCGGGCGCGTCCACAGGTTGCGGATAGTGGAATGCTCCATACGCAGTTGCTGCAACGGCTGTCGCGGACTATCAGAGGTATTGAGAGGAGAGTCTCAGTGTGAGGTCGATTGTCAACGGCTCTTGCACAAATACTGAGTGTCTATGATGCTCGATATGACAAGGCGAGTTATTGACGCCTGTAAATAACCAATGTCCACTCAGTTCCCGCGGCGATCGGTCCAATGGATCGCGACTAGTTTGCTCACCTACAGGAGCTTGACGAGGATCGCCACCTCCACCTAAAAATGTGGTTACAACAACAAGAAGGGATTCTATAGGAGCTTCAAACCATTTGAGTCACCCGGAGCTGATGGAATATTTCCAACGTTACTACAGAAGGAGGCAGACTAACTGGCGCCCTAATTGGCCGATATTTTCACAGCGTGCCTGGGACTTGCATATACTCGAAAAGTCAGGCAGGAAGTAAGGGTGGTGTTTATACCCAAGCCCGGCAAGGTAAGTTATGCGACACCAAAGGCCTTCTGACCTATAAGACTTGCATCCTTTCTACTTAAAACTATGGAACGTAGTGTGTATACCATGATAAAGAGTAAGACATCCAGCGAACTGCTCAAATACAAACAACATGCCTGTGTCAAGGGAAGGTCGGTGGAAACTGCCCCTACACGAGGTTGTGCAGAAAATAGAAGAATTCTTTGATGTCAAGACCTAGACACTGGCAGTTTGTATTAACATCGAGGGGGATTTTAACAATGTGCGGACCGACACTCTAATCCAATCCTTAAACGGGTATCGCGTGGACCCGGTCCTTAGAGACTGGGTAAACCACATGCTAAGGAACAGGTGGATAAATTGTGTTTCCCTTGGCATAAATAAAAAGGCGAAAGTGGCATAAAACCACCACAGTGGGGCATTTTATCGCCACTCTTATGGGTGACCACCATAAATGACCTATAACGGATGCTTACTGAAGAGGGATTTGAACCCGTCTGCCACGCAGATGATGTTATTATACTTCAAAGGGGTAAGGATCCGAACCAGCTATGTAGAAGGGCCGAACGGGACTTGCAAATGGCATACGACTGGGATAGGCCTAGGGGTCTCAATGTTGACCCAGAGAAGACTGAAATCGACCTGTTCAAGAGGAAGACGAAGGTGAGCCAATTTAACGCACCACGTTCCCATCATAGAACAATGTCGATATCTGACAAGGTCAAATACTTAGGTCTGATCTTGGACAGGAAACTGAACTGGAAGTGTCACATTCAGGAGCGTAGTGAGAAGGCTTACAGATGTTGGGCAAAAAGCCTAATACGAAAACATCAGACAGTGTTATGACAGTAAAGTCAATGCAAGTTAATGAGCAAGGAGCGGGCGATGAAATCATCACCCATTCCCAAGAGGCCCATTTACTGGAGGACCTATGATTGAGGTTATCCAGATAAACCTGCACCTGAGCGAGGCAGCTACACACGCTCTGATGGAGAAAATCAGCAAGGGCAAAATTCATATTTCCTTAACTATGTAGACGGGCCGTAGGCTCGAAATGGGGCCTGAGTCCGAGGACAGTCCACCGGCTCGCCAGGAGCGCGATAAGACCAATACTTACTTGCGCCTGGGAATGAGAGGGCGGACGAGTGCACCAGGAGGGGTTTAGTCTGCGGCGGGCTGACCAGTCATCTGTCTAGCCTATGTGCCGATTGTCGAGCTACTGAGCACAGTAGATGGGATGACCAGGGCGGCGTCGGTGGCGAGGTGGGACACGGTGAATGGTTGCCGGACTGCAAAGGCGCTATGGCCGTCATCGACCGCAGGAGGAAGAGGGAATTTGTTGGCGTTCGATAAGAGGTCGATGAGTACTTTGACAGGGGTCATAACCGGATACTGTGCCATAGGCCGCATGTCGGCACGGATGGGGGTACCGCACAATGACTTCTATAGGAGTTTCCCCGATGAGGATGAGGAGGAGACTAATAAGCACTTGCTTTGTTCCTGTCCGGGTCTGCAGATACATAGGCTCTCCTTTGGGCTCCTGGGGAGCCGTTTCTTCTGTGATCTGGGTGAACGCAGCTCTGGTATCTCTCCTGAGATTTGTTGAGGGAACAGAATGGTTCCAAAGGGGGGTGACATAGGCTCCGGCGCAGGTAGGTCCACGCTTGTGCAGCGAAGGGCGGTTCTTCACCTCCCGCTCGGGTTTTCTCCACTCCTCCTGTCTTTTGTTTTTGCCTTTTTCTTTTTATTCGTTTATAACCTCTAGTACGAGGTCTCACATTTTCCTTTTTCTTCCTTTTGTCTCTCTAGATACTACAATGGGCCAAACTGGCCTCCGAGTGAACTTACCATTGGTGAGCGGCCCATTCAACCTAACCTAACTTACTTGCGCCTCAGTAGTGGACTGCTATGGAGAAAAAGTGCAACGTAAGGATAATACAAAAGGTTCAGAGAACATGTTGTCTTGGCATAGGTGGAGCGATGAGAAACACGTCCACTAGGGCACGGGAGACTATACTAGATATCCGACCCATAGACATACGGATTAAGCCACTTTGGTTATGAGACTTAAAGCGATGGGAGAATGGATTGACGATGGATTGTACCATCGCAGTGGCACAGTCTTGGACTGGCGGAACTCTAGTATTGCCATCTAGAAGATCATGTTACACGGATGGATCAAAGCTAGAGGATAAAGTGCGTCTGAGGGTCAACATTGAGAACCCAGGGACTGAGATTTGTTTTTAGCCTAGCTGACCATAATTTGGTCCCGTTAAAGCGACGTCGAGTGTGAACAACTTTACTTAAATGGTCATAAGGCATAACAACCAGGACGGTAAGATCATGAACAGTCTTGCAGTGTAAGAAGGAGATTAACGTCTTCTCTGAGGATGGCACAATCCGCATCGGAGTAACTGAGAATGAGAAAACAGATGATTTGGCCGTGAAGGCCAGAGAACAGCCGCAATAAACTTGGCGGTACGATTTAATGGACAGAGTGGGCTTGGGGGTCAATACTGAGAACCCAGGGACTGAGATTTGTTGACCATAATTCGGTCCTGCAGGCGGAAATGCGGGCGATCATGGAATGTGTGATGTGGACGCGAGGACGTCGAGTGCGAGCATCTTTACGGACAGTAAAAAGGCGATAAGAGTACAGAGTGGGCCTGAGGGTCAACATTGAGCACCCAGGGACTGAGATTTGTTTTTAGCCTGACTGACCATAATTCGGTCCTGCAGGCGGAGATCCTGGCGAACACGGAATTTGTGAGGTGGTGTGGTATTAACGCGAGGACGTCGAGTGTGAACATCTTTACGGACAGTAAAATGGTCACAAGGGCAATAACAACCAGGACGGTAAGATCACGAACAGTCTTGGAATTTAAGAAGGAGATTAACACCTTCTCTGAGGATGGCACAATACGCATCGGAGTAACTGGGATTGAGAAAGCAGACGATTTGGTCGTGGAGGCCGGAGAAATGCCGTCATTAAACTTGGTTAACCCGAAGCCTATGGGTCGACATAGTTCGATTTAATGGAGAGAGTGGGCCTGAGGGTCTACATTGAGAACCCGGGGAGTGAGATTTGTTTGAGACTGCCTGACCATAATTTGGTCCTGCAGGCGGAGATCCGGGCGATCACGGAATGTGTGATATGGACGCGAGGACGTCAAGTGTGAGCATCTTTACGAACAGTAAACAGGCCATAAGGGTACAGAGTGGGCCTGAGGGTCAACATTGAGATCCCAGGGATTGAGATTTGTTTTAGACTGCCTGACCATAATACGCTCCTGCAGGCGGAGATTCGGGCGATCACTGAATGTGTGAAAAGGTGAAAGGGTTAAAGGGAGGACGTCGAGTGTAAACTTCCTTACGGACAGTAAAATGGTCATAAGGGCAATAACAACCAGGACGGTAATATCATGAACAGTCTTGGAATGTAAGAAGGAGATTAACGCCCAATCGGCACAATCCACATTGGCGTAACTGAGAATGAATAAGCAGACGATTTGGCAGTGAAGGCAAAGAGATTAACGCCCAATCGGCACAATCCACATCGACGTAACTGGGAATGAGAAAGCAGACGATTTGGCAGTGAAGGTCAAAGAACTGCCGTCAATAAACTTGGTAAGCCCGAAGCCTTTTAGGTCGAAGCAGTCCGATTTAATGGCATGGGCGACAAACGCGAAACGGTCGGTAGGACGGCCAAAATCCAATGGGGAGATCCAGATCAGGAGAAGACGAGGCTATTACTGAAAGGAAGTAAGAAGCAGGTCAGTATAGCTATTGGTATCATAACGGGACAAATAGGACTACGAGCTCATTTATGTACAATCGGTGCGGCAAGTGATAGCCTGTGTAGGGCATACGGGGAAGATAATGAGACATAGGGGAATTTCCTTTGTCATTGCCCGGCTGGCGCGTCTTACAGATACCGGCACTCGGGTGGGGACAAAATACCAGACATTAACCAACTTAGGGGAGTTGAATGGAAGACAATTAAGAATTTTGTAAGTAGCAAGGAATTCCTAACTTGGATTTTCTGTTTCGAAGTAACTTTTTGTAGTATTAAGAGCGCACAACAAGCCGATTACTGGCTTTGTTGTATGTCCATAGTGACATGGGACGGATATATAACCGCACCCTCTTTACAACCTTACTTAACCTATTTAAACAGACCAGTACCCGACGCACTGCTTACCAACAACGAAGAAAATGCCATTTCACAAACATCATAGACAACAAAACGATTCGCTTCCGCTGCTTTCGATGATTAAGGAACAGCAAGTTCTTCGTCCATGACATTGTTTGCATGTCTCTTTGCTGATTTTATTCCGTATGTAATTTTCCTCTGATGTTTGCGGTCATTTCCCCAGATACCCAATGGAATTATGCACATGTATTTCGAGAAGAAAGACAGACAAATGTCATATTCGCTGTGTTTCATCCTTGGCCGTTCATCTTTTGAACTAAGCACTGTGGGATAGTTTAATAATCATTTGGGCATACTACAGTTGACGCTATCGTGGTATCTTAAAATCATTACTTAGAAAACATGCGTAGTGCCGCTCTGAGAGACGAGTAAATTAATTACGTAAATGAGTTTTAAATTTTTTATTTGAACAAATCGCAGAGACTAAATCTCCAAGACAACATAAAAAACTCACATTTGCTTTGAAAATATGTCTATCATCAAAGTATGGACCTAAAAATATAGACCCATAACTGGCCATCTGTCTGCGAGAAGCCAATGACTAAGTGGGACAAATAGGTTCATATTCTGGTGTGACATTCGGACGATCACCGAGTGCGTGAAATGGTGTGGTGCTAACGCGAGAACGTCGACTGTGAACATCTTTACCGACAGTAAAAAAAAAAATTGCCCTGTCCAGCTAGTAACCGTATAAACTGTTCTCCCGATTGCCTTAAAAACCTGGAGAACTTGATTCTCAGCCCTTCTGGATGAAATATGGCATGCTCTTCACAATCTCAGTTGTCGATATGAAGCCTTTTTATTGATGATCTCTTAAATCTATGAAATTTTATCACAAAAGTGCACACTGTACGTCTTGTAAATGGTTTTGTTAACCCTCAATTTTGGGCTTGGGATGTTGTGTGGTGCGACTAAAACACCATCATCACATTTTGATAGTGCAACAGCATTCATCCTTAAACGTTGATAGCCAACAACAGGCAGGCAGAAGAAACGGCATTAATGTATAAAAATGCAATTCCTTTATATTTATGCGCGAAATTTCACGCCATGAATGAATTTTTCATGAGTTTTGTGGGCCATAAACGCGCCAAGGTTTGATCTGCTGTTGCAAATTCGTATTGAGCTAGGCTTTGTTGTGTTTTTGGGGAGGGGAAAGAAGCTTTGCGATACCATTTTTGGTACGGAATCTCCTTTGAATAGAGCAGGGTGGCAGCCAAGAATGGATGGATAGCTGGCTGCATGGCGCAAATGGACCGACGATGATGCACATCACAACAATACTGCCATAATAGACAACAATGACTGGCTATCTGTCCATGTTGTATGACAATGCATTCATTGACAGTCCCATTTTTGTTTTTTGTTTTGTGAAGGGTATCAAGAATCTCCAAATCAAAATGAAGTGTGGCCAAGTGGTGGCGTATTGAAGCGTTTTGATACATTCCCTTCAAATTTGTGTTTTTTTTTTGGTTTGGTTTTTTTGATTTTTGCCCCTCCCTGAAAACCAGACGGTTAATGATGTCTTCTCCTGATGTCTGCCTGTTTTGCCGCATTGCTTTAGTCGCCCTGCTTTGTTATGCTGATAATGACTACCAAGTGTGGGATCAAAGCGGATATTTGTGTAAAAAATTTCCCTTTGGGGCTTGTAGCCATCTCCATTACGAATGCGGGACAAAAGCCACTGCTTATGGCTTTGGTTTTATTGCGGCCGCTATCGTTGTAGTGTGCCGGTCGGTGTTTGTTGCATCAACCGCAGTTTCAACTCTCATTTGATATCGGGATATAACAGCAACATTTTAATTGTGTTTTAATGAAAATTGCAAACTTCAAAGGATGTTGATGGCAGCCTACATGCATGTAAACGAACAAATCAAAGGCAAAATATGCAGCAAAAAGAAAGCCAGGGAAATTGAAAGATTTTCCTTAAATCAAGATGTCGTCTGTGAAATTAAGTTCATGAACTAAATTTTATAAGACCAAATGATTGATTGAAAATAATCAGAAATCATTAATCCAAATCATCCAGAATTCCCACTAAATTGGTTTTTTTGTAGTCTAGTCTTTATGAGTTTTCATAAAAGACTCACATTGCAAGGAAGCAGCTCTTCCGACATACTGTAGCTCTGCTTCCAATATTGTCCCGTCAATATGGGTACTAAGGCGGAGAGCTTAGCATGTTCGCCTATGACGCTGAACACCTGAGTACGAATACCGGCGGGAAGATCAACGTCCTACGTTCGGCCGGGCCGAATCTTGAGAACCCGCCACCATGGATTCTGCAAAAAATTTTTACAAAATAAATTTAATTGAAAGACACAATTTTTCAAACCAGACTGCTTTACATGGGAGCTGTATAAGGTTATAGACTGATTTAGATCGTATTTGCACAGTTGTTAGAAGTCGTAACAGAACTCCGCATGCAAAATATCAGCCAAATCAAAAAAAAAAAAAAAAAAAAAACAAGTAAAAGTGTGCTAAGTTCGGCCGGGCCGAATCTTATATACCCTCCACCATGGATCGCATTTGTCGAGTTGTTTTCCCGGCATCTCTTCTTAGGCAAAAAGGATATAAGAAAAGAGTTGCTATGCTATTAAAACGATATTGAGATATGGACCACAATTAAATTATATGTTGGAGACCTGTGTAAAATGTCAGCCAATTCGAATAAGAATTTCGCCCTTTGGGGGCTCATGAAGTAAAATAGAGAGATTGATTTATATGGGATCTGTATCGGGCTATAGACCGATTCAGAACATAATAAACACGTTTGTTGATGGTCATGAGAGGATCCGTCGTACAAAATTTCAGGCATATCGGATAATAATTGCGACCTCTAGGGGTCAAGAAGTCAAGATCCCAGATCGGTTTATATGGCAGCTATATCAGGTTATGAACCGATTTTAACCTTATTTGATACAGTTGTTGCAAGTAAAAATAAAATACGTCATGCAAATTTTGCAAATTTAGCCAAATCGGATAGGAATTGCGCCCTCTAGAAGCTCAAGAAGTCAAATCCCCAGATCTGTTTATATGACAGCTATATCAGGTTATGGACCGATTTGAACCATACTTGGCACAGTTGTTGGATATCATGACGAAATACTTCGTGCAAAAACTCATTCACATCGGATAAGAATTGTGCCCTCTAGAGGCTCAAGAAGTCAAGACCCAAGATCGGTTTATATGGCAGCTATATCAGGTTATGAACCGATTTAAACCATACTTGGCACAGTTGTTGGGTATCATAACAAAACACGTCGTGCGAAATTCCATTCCAATCGGATAAGAATTGCGCACTCTAGAGGCTCAGGAAGTCAAGACCCAAGATCGGTTTATATGGCAGCTATATCAGGTTATGGACCGATTTGAAGCATACTTGGCACAGTTGTTGGATATCATAACAAAATACGTAGTGCAAAAATTCATTAAAATCGGATAAGAATAGCGCCCTCTAGAGGCTCAAGAGGTCAAGACCCAAGATCTGTTTATATGGCAGATATATCAAAACATGGACCGATATGGCCCATTTACAATACCAACCGACCTACACTAATAAGAAGTATTTGTGCAAAATTTCAAGCGGCTAGCTTTACTCCTTCGGAAGTTAACGTGCTTTCGACAGACAGACGGACAGACGGACGGACAGACGGACGGACATGGCTAGATCGACATAAAATGTCGCGACGATCAAGAATATATATACTTTATGGGGTCTCAGACGAATATTTCGAGTAGTTACAAACAGAATGACAAAATTAGTATACCCCCCATCTTATGGTGGAGGGTATAAAAATTGAGTCTTATAAAGACTCAAGAAGTCAAATCGGGAGATCGCCTTATATGAGAGCTATATCAAGTTATAGACCAATGTATGGTCCTAGTTGATCTATAACCTGACATAGCTCTCATATAAGCCGATCTCTCGATTTGACTGCTTGAATCCTTATGAGCCGCAATTTTTTCCAATCAATTTCAGCCAAATCCAGGGGCTCAAGAAGTCAAATCGGGAGATCGGTTTATATGAGAGCTACATCAGGATATACACCGATTTGGGCTGTATTTGGCACAGTTGTTGGAAGTCATAAAAGAGCACTACACCCAAATTTCAGCCAAATCGGACAACAATTGCAGCTTCTAGGGGGTCATCTTGGATCGCTGACGGATTCCGGGAGTGCGAAGCCAATGGTAAATCCCACCCCCTCCTGAGCTGGCTGTTTGGAATGATGGATGCCTACTGAGGCGAATGCCCGGACTTGGCGTAGATTGGCGTTGAAGGCTGTAAGGTCTATCATCTGCTGTGCCAATGCACCGAGATGACGGGAAGGGCCGAGTCCGAACGGCGTGCAGCAGTGCGACACCTCTTTGGAGAGAAGTTCTACAGGGCATATTACCTCACAAATGTTTTCGGCATTAGGTGGGAGATGCTATTGGCCGCAATTTTTATCCGATTTGGCTGATTTGCACAATGCCTTCTACTATGGTTTCCAGTATCGTAACCATGTATGGTCCTAATCGGTCCATAACCTCATATGGCTCCAATACCATAGATATTTTTATGCATTATCCTTTGTTTGTTTATAGAGAGCTGCTGGGCAAAGAACCTAACAAATGCGATCCATGGAGGGTATATAAGATTCGGCTGGGCCAAAGCGATGATATATTCTAAGTAGTTATACCCTACACCACTACTGTGGTACAGGGTATTATAACTTAGTGAATTAGTTTGTAACACCCAAAAGGAAGAGAGATAGACCCATTGATAAGTATACCAATCGACTCAGAATTACTTTCTGATTCGATTTAGCTATGTCCGTCTGTCTGTCTGTCCGTCCGTCTGTCTGTCCGTCCGTCTGTTTGTTCGTCTGTCCATGTTAATATGTGTATAAACTACAGGTCGCAGTTTTCATCCGATCGTCTTCAAATTTGGAACAGGCATGTTTTTCACCCTAGAGACGAAGCCTATTGCAATTGGAAAAAATCGGTTCAGATCTGGATATAGCTCCCATATATATGTTCGTCCGATTTTCAGTAATAATGCAATAAAATGGTCATTTGTTAACCGATTTTCACGAAATTTGGCAGAAAGGATTTTTTACGACTCTCGACATTAGTGGTTAATTTCATGGAAATTGGTTCATATTTAGATATAGCTCTCATATATATATATCGCCCGATTTTCACTCCTAGAGCCACTGACAGCATATTTATTGACCGATCTTGCCAAAATATTGCACAACGCTTTCCTCGACGACTACCACAATATACATAGAGTTTGGTCAAAATCGGTTCAGATCTGGATATAGCTCCCATATATATGTTCGCCCGATTTGCAGTAATATTGCAACAAAATGGTCTTTTGATAACCGATTTTCTCGAAATTCGGCAGGAAGGATTTTCTCTTGACTCTCAATGTTGCTGGTGAATTTCATGGAAATGGGTTCAGATTTAGATATAGCTCTCATATATATATATCGACCGATTTTCACTCATAGAGCCACTACAAGCACATGTATTGACCAATCTTGCCAAAATATTGGAAAACGCTTTCCTCGATGACTACCACATTATCTGAGAAGTTGAATAGTAGAGGGTTATTAGTATCTCGATGGCGTTGTCATAACGCAATTGGAGAAGGCTAAACCTATTTTCCACAGGATACGACGGAACTCACGGAGACACCGGAGTAAATGTAAAATAATAATGTTGAGCGAAGGTTCATCATAAAAGAATTTATGGTGAAGGAATCCTTGAGGAGCTTCAAACCATTTAAGTCACCCGGACCTGGTGGAATATTTCCGGCGTTACTACAGAAGAAGGCAGACTATCTGGCGCCCCACTTGGGCGTCACAACGTGCCTGGGACTATGTATATACTCCGAAATCCTATCAGAAGGCAAGGGTGGTATTTATACCCAATCCCGGTAAGAATGTTATGCGACACAAAAGGCCTACAGACCTATAAGCCTTTCGTCCTTTTTACTCAAAACCAATGAACGTATTGTGAACTCCATGATAAAGAGCATAAAATATTGGGTTGTCCAAAAAGTAATTGGGGATTTCAGAAGCGTACTGAGGAGGCTCACAGATATTGGGTGCTATGTAGATGGGCCGCAGGCTCGAATTGAACCCTGAATCCGAGGACAGTCCACAGGCTCTAAAGGAGCGTAATTGGACCAATGCTTAGTTACGCCTCAGTATTTTGGTGGCCTGCTATGGCGAAAAAGTGCAACATAAGGACCATACAACAGAGAACATGTTGTCCTGGCACAGGCGGAGCGATGAGGACCACGCCCACTAGGCCACTGGAGACTATTCTAGATATCCGACCCATTGACATACAGATTAAGTGTGTGGCAACCACTACGGCTATGAGATTTAAGGCGATGGAAGAATGGATTGAGAATGGCAGCAGCTCATGCCAGCGCGGTATATTCGAAGCGTCGATAGGAAACCTGGAAGGAGGGGATGAGGTTTCCGATCGGATACCTGAGAAGAACCTTGAGGTCGAGTGCAAGGCATTGCTCCCAGCGGCACACTCTTGGATTGACGGAACCCTAGTATTGCCATCTGGAAGTTCATGTTACACTAATGGATCCAAGCTAGGGGACAGAGTGGGCCTTGGGGTCTACATTCTCTTTTAGACTGCCTGACCATAATACGGTCCTACAGACGGAGATCCGGGCGATCACGGAATGCGTGAGGTGGTATGGTACTAACGCGAGGACGTCGAGTGTGAACATCTTTACTGACAGTAAAATTGCCATAAGGGCAAAAACAACCAGGACGGTAAGGTCACGAACAGTCTTGCAGTGTAAGAAGGAGATTATGGCCTTCTCTGAAGATGCCACAATGCGCATCCTTTGGGTGCCGGGCCATAACGGAGTAAGGGGGAATGAAAGGGCAGACTGAAGTCGGGGTCGGGGTCGACGCAGTCCGAATTTAAGGCGTAGGCGATGAATGCGCATGCAACCAACCCTGTGGAACAGCGAAACGATCGGTAGGACGGCGAAAACCCTATGGGGGGATCCAGATCGTGAGAAGACGAGGCTATTACTGAAAGGAAGTAAGAAGGAAGTCAGTATAGCTATTGGTATCATAACGTGACACATAGGACTACGAGCTCACTTGTGTAAAATCGGTGCGGCAAGTGAAAGCATGTGTAGGGCATGCGTGAAAGATGATGAGACGTTGAAGCATTTCCTTTGTCATTGCCCGGCTTTCGCGTCTAACAGATCCCTGCACTTAGGTAGGGAAAGAATACCGGACAAGAACAAACTTAGGGATATGGCATGGAAAACAATTAAGGATTTTGTCAGTAGTACGGAATTTCTAACAAGAATTTTCTTGTTCGAGGTTACTTTCTTATTTTTAGAGCGCACAACAAGCCGATTAATGGCTTAGGTGTATATCCATAGTGGCATGGGGCGGATTAATATTTGCACCCTCTTTTAAACAGATTTCGCTGCAATTTATCACTATGAAAATAGTTACTCGACTTATTTGTATCGAATATGGTCCCAATTAGTCTACATTTTGATATAGTTGCTGTATAAGTATCCCTATTTCTCGAGATCTTGGGCCCTTAAAAGCGCATTTATTAACCGATATCGCCGAAATTTTCCACAGTGAGGTGTACTAAGCTCTTCAATATCCTTGTTCAACATGACCTAGATCGGCACAATGAATTCAGTAAAGTTAAAATCGGCCTATAAATTAGCTGTCAAATATACTGATCTCCGGTCTTAAGTTCTTGGGCCGATAAAAAGAGCATTTTTTTTACAAGATTTTGGTGAAATTTGGCACAGTGAGCTGTGTTGGGCTCCTAAAAAGCCAAAGGCAGATTGCTCTATATTTGCGAATAGCTGTCATACATACCGATCTCCCTTTAAAAAGGTTAATTCGCCGATTTCCATGAATTTTAGTACAATGAATTCTAATAGACCCTACACATTCTGAATATGGACCCTTCTTCGATATAGCCGATATGGTTTCATCGGACTTGACGTAATGAGCTTGATATCAATATCCGAGATGGTGGGTATCCAATGTTCTGCCCGGCCTTTACTTCAATCATTTTGAATTGTTTTTCTTTTGGCTTATTTTGTGTGTGGTTTAGTGCAACTGCAATTTTAGTTACTTCAACTAGAAAATACTTAATTTTGCATTTTTCTCCTTCTATATTTTAATAAAAAAAAATTCGCTTGAAAACAAAGAGAAAATACTAGGAAACTATAAAAATAAATGATCCGAAAAGCAAAAATCATAATTTGACGTTATGAACCGTAACTGTGAAGCTACTGCATGTAAACACTTAACGGATGCCAAAAGCGATTTCATTTCAACACATTTGGATGTGGTAGGAAGCCAGAAGAAAAAATTCAATGACATAAATAGTAGAAAACTGTTGGATGCCTGAAGACAGAGGCCTTACTTGTCGACTAGAGAGACTATGAAATGTAGTGAATTAGTAAAGAAATCGATAGAGTAGCAATGCAAATGAATTTAAGGCGCTTAGTATAATTTTCACAGAAAATATTGTCGAAATATAAATTCCAAGAAAATTTTTGTCTCAGCTGGATTTTAATTGATCAGCTTGTTAACATAACGAAAGGATTTGGGAACAACACATAAGGATAACTAATTTATCTTAAACAGATTCGGTCGAAATTGACTTTCTATGTTGATACTGAATTTTGTTGAAATTTTTTTTTTTTCGGAAAAATTTATCAAAATTCCGATTTTTTACAAAAAAATTTTGTCATATCTGTCTGTCTCTAAACTATTTCAAACAATCTTATTTGCTTTCGTTTATGATTTTATTCACTAAAGGTACATTTTAATTTATATTCCTTACAACATTACAATCTTTGACTACAAGGAGCCACATCGTTTTGATACTAACCACCATTAAGAGACAGGCGTACCATTGGCCTAGCAACCAATTGATGCAACAGCTGCCTCAATTATTTGTTCTATGTTAGATAAGTTGTCTTCTAAACGCTGAACTCTTGCGTCATTTCCTCCCAATCGCCCAGTGCAGTGAAAGCACAACAAAGGCAAGTACAGGATACTTGCAACTAGTTGTGTTCGGCACCAATAGCACCTATTCCCCATGTCATTGATTGCCATTGTTTGTGTTTGCACTCCAGTACTTTCTAAAATAAAATCAAATAAAAAAAAAAAGGAAAAACTCTAAAAACTTAATCGACTTCTAATTCCCAAGTGGAAGTATGGGTAAAACAACAGGTATTTGTTCAATTCGAATTAAGTTTACGCTACGATAGGGTCGAAATCAAGTCAGGATCCCAGATCGGTTTATATGGCAGCTATATCAGGTTATGAAGAGATTTGAAACTTATTTGGCACAGTTGTTGAAAGTCATAGCGAAACACTTCGTGCAAAATTTAATTCCAATTGGATAAAAATTGCGCCCTCTAGAGGCTCAAGAAGTCAAGACCCTAGCTCGGTTTATATGACAGCTATATCAGGTTATGGTTATGACGTATAACGTCAATGGAATGGAAAACAAATATTTATATCCATCATTCTTCAATTTCTTAAATAAAAATGATATACTTGTATTAACAGAAACACATCTACTTGAAAATAAATTTGAAAACGTTAAGAAATATTTCCCTGGATTTGAATTGTATAATGTTCCGGCAATAAAAGTACACACGCACGGTCGTGGAATTGGTGGTATCATATTTGCAGTAAATAACACTGTTTCAAGAATGGGTATAAACCATCGAGTAATAAAACATGAAAATATAAACTGCTATCTGTTTTATTCCCAACAGGGACCAATATTTACAATCATACCTCAATATTGGAGACCCGCACAATGGTCATATGACTATAATAAAATCCGTAAACTTTTCGAAGAAAAAGATGTATTTAATCCAATTTTAATTGGGGACCTTAACTCAAGGATAGGAGAAATATCACAAGAAGTAAACGAAGTATACAGGGAATTATTCTCAGCTGGAATGAACACACGAAAATCTCGAGATAAACAAGTTAATAGAAAGGGAAATCTACTTGTAGAACTATGTACAAATAATAATATGCTCATTCTAAATGGTAGAACACGCGGAGACGAGGAAGGAAATCTTACCTTTATAAGTGGAACTGGCGCATCCGTAAATGATATTTGCGCAGTATCACAAGAAATACTAAATCTGGTAGAGGAATTTGTAGTAGAAAATAAAACGTGGTCAGACCACTTGCCAATAAAAATTCAACTCAAGTTACCTACAGAAAACACTACTAACAAAGGCCTTAATTTACTTCCTAAACTTTTATGGAATAAAAATAAAATCAGCAGGTACCATGTAGATCTCCAAGAAAATCTAAATAAGTTTATAAGCAGATCAAATGACCTTACATTGGCCGATCTTGGAAACACAATAAAAGCGTCAGTAAAACTTGAGGTACACCAAAGAGGATTTACACCAAAACAACCTTGGTATGACTTTAAATGTCACAATGCAAGAAATAGTATGTTCTCTCTGTTAAAAACTTACAAAAAAGACAACTCACTTGAGTCCAAAACACAATATTTAGAATCTGCCAAAAAATACAGATATATATGCTTAATCAGTAAACAGAACCATAACAGATATTTATTGAATACAATAAACAATGTAAGCGACTCTAAGCAGTGGTGGAGAGCAGTCAAAGTGATAAGGAACCAAACATTTCAAATAAGTCCAACAATATCATCAGAATGTTTCAAAAATCACTTTCAAGAGCTTTTAAACCCTCAACAGAATGCATTGCAAATATCTTACGCCCTAAATTTTAACACTGATCTGATTTTAGATAGTGAAATCAGTTTGGTAGAGCTAAAAAGTGTTCTTAGAAAGTTGAAGATGAATAAAGCGCCAGGAGAGGATCGAATCCCATATGAACACATTGTATATGCAACAGAAGATTTCCATAAGCAATTAGTAGTTAGATACAACAAAATTCTAAATACTGGAGATATTGATAATGCATTTAATAAGACTATAATATTCCCGATACATAAAAAAGGAAATATGTCAGAACCTTCAAATTACAGAGGAATTGCGTTTATGAACTGCTTGGCAAAAATAATGATGGGTATCCTAAACGAAAGACTATGTAAATGGGTAAATCATCATCAGGTGTTATGTGAATATCAGGCCGGATTCAGAAAAGGTTATTCCACTGTTGATAACATCTATAATCTAGCATCTATTGTGAGCCTTAAAATCAAGGAAAATAAAAAAGTATACGCATTTTTTGTGGACTTCAAAGCGGCTTTTGATAATGTTCACAGAAAATCACTTTTATACAAACTGGCTCAACTTGGTGTATCAAACAAGTTCGTAAAACTGATTCAGAATATATATGACAACACAGAATATGCGGTTTGGACAGGAGAGGAACTTTCGGAATATTTTGGAACTGATTCGGGTGTTAAACAGGGATGCCTATTATCGCCAATGCTATTCTCTCTATATATAAATGATCTACATGAACACTTAGAAGGTGGAATATACATCAAAAATTTGAACATAAGACTTTTGCTATATGCAGACGACATTGTTATCCTAGCAGATGATATACATATACTGCAAACCATGATCTTAAACCTCGAAAACTACTGCAGAATGTGGAACTTACAAGTCAATATGAGCAAGTCTGAAATACTCATATTCAGAAAGGGAGGAAGGCTTAGCGCAAGAGAGAAATGGATGTATAATGGAAATGAGATTAGAATTGTAAACGAGTATAAATATCTAGGCGTCACATTTACACCAAAGCTATCATTTTTAAAGCATGTAGAAAATCGCACAAACCAGTCAAAGATGGCAATAAATACCACATGGACTAACTTTCTGGGAAAAAAAGATGTCAATATTCCCATGAAATGGAAAATCTACCAGGCCGTTTGCAGGGCAATACAAACATATTCTGCTCAAGTATGGGGATTTGCTCACTTTGACGAGGTTGATAAACTACAACGTTATTTTTTGAAGAAAATACTGAAGGTGCCCTGTTTTGCTCCTAACTACGCACTCATGCTCGAGACCGCGGTTGAAAGTTGCCATTTATATACACTAAATCTACATCTACAATACATACACCAAATAATGCACAAATATCAAGAAACTCGTTTACCAAGAAAGCTAACTAATTTATTACTGCAAGAAGAAGGATTTTGGGTATCAGATATTAAAAGAACTGCACAACGATTAAACGTACAATGGCCAAATACCACGAATGAATATGAGTGGAATTTATTCAGCACATGCTTGGTTAATAGTGAACGACATTATATCTTTTATGAAAACTTGAAGTTAAAATATCAAAGCCAATCTAGAATATACAAACATTTAGATTATAGAATGGGAGAAATGTACTTTACTGATTCTTACTCTAGCGATCAAATTTCCTGGGTCTTTAAGGCAAGATGTGGATTGATCAACCTGAATGCCAACAGATTTAATGCAGAAAACGAGGAAAGAAAATGTTCTATGTGCAACCTTAATCGAGATGAAACATTACTGCACTTTCTTGGAGAGTGTCCTGTTTTGAGAGAATTTAGAATTACAATATTCCAATCTGCTGTGCTATCTGAGGAAACCATGATCAACATCTTAGACGGCCGTGAACCTGACAATTGGCGACAGCTAATTTCATACTTAAAAACTTGTTTATCCTACAGGAAATTTCTAGTAAATGAGTACAACTCCGTATAGAAGGCATGAAAAGTTATATATATGACAGACGGCTTATAACAGAGCCATTGTCTATTAATACCTTACTTTCTTTTTTTACCAAACTGTAATTACAGATCAGCAATCTATTGTAATGTAAAGAAATATGTTGGTGAATAAAGAAATTATTATATATATATATCAGGTTATGGGGCGATTTGAACCATACTTGGCACAGTTGTTGGGTATCATAGCAAAACACGTCGTGCCATTCAATGTCATTCAAATCGGATAAGAATTGCGCCCTCTAGAGGCTGAAGAAGTCACAACCCAAGATCGGTTTATATGACAGCTATATCAGGTTATGGAGCGATTTGAACCATACCTGGCACAGTTGTTGGATATCATAACCAAATACTTCGTGCAAAATTTCAGTCAAATCGGATAAGAATTGCGCCCTCTAGAGGCTCAAAAAGTCAAGACCCCAGATCGGTTTATGTGACAGCTATATAAGGTTATAGACCGATTTATACCATACTTGGCACAGTTGTTGGACAACATAACAAAACATGTCGTGCAAAATTTCATTCTGATGGGATAAGAATTGCGCCCTCTAGAAACTCAAAAAGTCAAGACCCCAGATCGGTTTATATGGCAGCTATATACGGTTATAGACCGATTGGAACCATACTTGGCACAGTTGTTGGATATAATAACAAAACACGTCGTGCAAAATTTCACTTCAATCGGATAAGAATTGCGCACTCTAGAGGCTCAAGAAGTCAAGACCCAAGATCGGTTTATATGGCAGCTATATCAGGTTATGGACCGATTTGAACTATACCTGGCACAGTTTTTGGATATCATAACAAAACACGTAGTGCAAAAATTCATTCAAATCGGATAAGAATAGCGCCCTCTAGAGGCTCAAGAGGTCAAGACCCAAGATCTGTTTATATGACAGCTGTGTCAAAACATGGACCGATATGGCCCATTTACAATCCCAACTGACCTACACTAATAGCAAGTACTTGTGCAAAATTTCAAGCGGCTAGCTTTACTCCTTCGAAAGTAAGCGTGCTTTTGACAGACAGACGGACGGACAGACAGACAGACGGACATGGCTAGATCGACATAAAATGTCACGACAATCAAGAATATATATATTGGGTTGCCCAAAAAGTAATTGCGGATTTTTTAAAAGAAAGTAAATGCGTTTTTAATAAATCTTAGAATGAACTTTAATCAAATATACTTTTTTTACACTTTTTTACATTGTGAAAAAATTTGTCAACGCCAACTATATGAAAAATCCGCAATTACTTTTTGGGCAACCCAATACTTTATGGGGTCTCAAACGAATATTTCGAGTATTTACAAACATAATGTCGAAATTAGTATACCCCCATCCTATGGTGGAGGGTATAAAAAAGGGATACTGTTTACTTTTGTCGTATACCACAAATCTCCCCCTGTAAAAGAGAGCCCCAAAACAGCATGAAATATAATACTGACAATGCCATGGCGATTCTTACATTCAGATCTAAAGGCAGACTAAAACAAGAACAAACATTTTTATGAACTCACCTTATTTTTGTTGTTGCAAAAGTGAAAGAAATTATAGTGAATGTGTTACTGGCCCGCTAAGATTAGCCAGCAATAACACAAAGAACAATTGGCGAAAACGCCTTTCTAATTTTAGTCGCTTCATAGGAAAAAGGTATCACAAGTAGGCAATTTGGGCAAAATGAACCAAATAAAGTTGGCAATTTTATGTTGGAGAGAACAAAAGGGATAAAAACTACAGCTTTTTAAAAGCTGCAATCAAATTGTCCAATATGTCTATAGAAAAGATATACTTTCTAAAATGTAATGGGTAGGGATATGCACAAAGATTACATGAAAAAGTCTTAGCAAGAACTACGGCCAAGGTATTTCCTTAAACTCAAAATTGCGAGCCAATGGCGAACGAATGGATATCAAACAATCATTTGAAACATTCAACCACCAAATGGCAGATTATATGAAGCTAATGGGAACCGGATGTACGAGGCATTAGGTCCAAACTCCAGGTACCTCAAGGACCTTACCAGTTGTATAGGAGTTGTGTCCTACACCTTACTTTACTTTAATTGGCGTTGAAAGAAAATTTGTTCCACTAGCCGAACGTAGAATAGCGTTCCAAGCGCCTCGATCTTCTGCGCTCATTCTAAACTCTCTGACACCAAGTTGCAAAGTGTCTCCCACCTCTTGATCTTTCCATCGGGCTTTTGATCTTTCCGGTTTGCGTGTACCATCGTGTTTGCCTTCAAAAGACTTCTTTGTTGGAGCTTCTTCATTCATTCTGACAACATGACCAAGCCAACGCAGCCGTTGTATTTTGATGCGTGTGACTATGCTATCGTCGTCATACAGCTCCCACAGCTCGTTGTTCATAAGTCGCCTATATTCTCCATTATCGCAAACTGGTCCTTATATTTTACTAAGAATCTTTCTCTCAAATACTCCAAGTACTCCCTCATCTGCTTTCACAAGTACCCATGCTTCAGAACCATATAACAGCACGGGTAGTATCAGTGTCTTGTATAGTGTAATCTTCGTCTGTCGAGAGGTGGCCTTGTTTCTAAACTGCTTACTAAGTCTAAAGTAGCATCTGTTTGCCAGTATTATTCTTCGCTTAATACTTAAACTGGTGTCTCGTTTCGGTTACGGCGGTGCCGAGGTAGATAAAGTTGCGGACTGTTCTAAAGTTGCGGACTGTTTTAAAAATAAACCGATCTGAACCATATACGACATGGATGTCGAAAAGCCTAACATAAGTCACTGTGTCAAATTTCAGTGAAATCGGATTTCAAATGCGGCTTTTATGTGGCCAAGACTTTAAATCGAGAGATCGGTCTGTATGGCAGCTATATCCAAATCTGGACCAATTTGGGGCAAGTTGCAGAAAACTGTCGAAGAGTCTAACACAACTCATTGTCCCAAATTTCGACGAAATCGGACAATAAATGAGCCTATTAAGGACCCAAAAACCTAAATCAAGAGGTCGGTCTATATGGCAGCTATATCCAAATCTGAACCGATCTCTGCCATATCGCAGAAGTATATCAAGGGGCTTAACTTAACTCACTGTCCCAAATTTCGGCGACATCGGACAATAACTGCGCCTTTTATGGGCCCTAAACCTAAAACCGAGAGTTCGGTCAATATGGCATCTATATGCAAATCTGAACTGATCTCTGCCATATCGCAGAAGTATATCAAGGGGCTTAACTTAACTCACTGTCCCAAATTTCGGCGACATCGGACAATAAGTGCGCCTTTTATGGGCCCAAAACCTCAAATCGAGAGATCGGTCTATATGGCAGCTATATCCAAATCTGGACCGATTTGGGGCAAGTTGCAGAAAACTGTTGAAGAGCCTAACACAACTCGTTGTCCCAAATTTCGACGAACTCAGACAATAAATGCGCGTATTAAGGACCCAAAAACCTAAATCGGGAGATCAGTCTATATGCCAGCTATATCCAAATCTAACCCGATCTGTGCCATATCGCAGAAGTGTGTCAAGAGGCTTAACTAAACTCGCGGTCTAAATTTCGGCGACATCTGACAATAAATGCGCCTTTTATGGGCCCAAAACCTAAAACCGAGAGTTCGGTCAATATGGCAGCTATATCCAAATCTGGACCGATTTGGGGCAAATTGCAGAAAACTGTCGAAGAGTCTAACACAACTCATTGTCCCAAATTTCGACGAAATCGGACAATAAATGCGCCTTTTATGGGCCCAAAACCTAAAACCGAAAGTTCGGTCAATATGGCAGCTATATCCAAATCTGAACTGATCTGTGCCATATTGCAGTAGTATGTCGAGGGGCTTAACCTAACTCACTGTCCCAAATTTAGGCGACATCGGACAGTAACTGCGCCTTTTATGGGCTCAAAACCTCAAATAGAGAGATCGGTCTATTTGGTCCAGATTTGGACCGATCAAGGCCAAATTGACAAAGGATATCGAAGGGCCTGACACAACTCACTGTCCCAAATTTCAGCAAAATCGGATAATGAATGTGGCTTTTATGGGCCTAAGACCCTAAATCCGAGGATCGGTCTATATGGCAGCTATATCCAAATCTGGATCGATCTGAACCAAATGGGACGAAGGATGTCGAAGGGCCTAACGCAACTCACTGCCCCAAATTTCAGCAATATCGGATAATAAATGTGGCTTTTATGGGCCTAAGACCCTAAATCGGCCGATCGGTCTATATGGGGGCTATATCAAGATATAGTCCGATATAGCCCATCTTCGGACTTTACCTGCTTATGGACAAAAAAAAAGAATTTGTGCAAAATTTCAGCTCAATATCTCTATTTTTAAAGGCTGTAGCGTGATTTCAAAACATAGACGTACAGACGGACGGACATGTCTAGATCGTCTTATATTTTTAAGCTGATCAAGAATATATATATTTTGTAGGGTCGGAAATGGATATTTCGATGTGTTGCAAGCAGAATGACAAAATGAATATACCCCCATCCTTCGGTGGTGGGTATAAAAAGTTATCCAAAATCACAAATTAGATATTCTAATTTCGACTCAAGTAACTTGGGGAAACGCTCCATCCTAAAACCTCCAAACGGGTATATAGACCGGTACAATAAGGGACTTAAATTTCCGGATATCTTAGTGATTGTAAAGGTACTAAAAACGTCGAGTGGGTACTACGGTACTCTTCGGGTGGAAAAAGTACTAAAAAAAGTACTAAAGTATTGACTTTCCCATTCCTGCTCTGTTCTCTTCTAAATGGGATACAGTGAACGAAGCCGAAGTCGGTGGCGGCTTAGCCAAATTCTGGTTCGCAGGCTCGCCGGCTGAGCCTATTCAAAAACTCAAAGCTGCGACTGTCTATATGAGCATTGTTTGATGATTTATCGTTCAATTTTATTGGATGAAATATATTCAAAAAGAGAGAAGAAGAGGCACATGTAAAAAATGTTAAATGTTGTTGCTGCGATTTCACTAGAAGCCTTGGTCTGTATCGCAATGGATTTAAAAATCAAAAGACAAAATTTGCAACAAATTTAGAACCTAAAGTGGAACTCCTTCCGACTGCTAGTGGGACACACACACACAGAAGGTGTTGTATAGTCTCTTCTTCTTCGATGTCCTCACAGCTTTTGCAAAAGTCGTTGCTGGCAACCTTCAGTCTGTCAGCAAGTTTTCCGATTAGATAGTGACCTGTCATGACGGACACAATGACTAAGACGTCTTTTCTAGCCAATGACAGCAAAGCGGTAGACCTCTTCAAGTCTAAATTATAGTTTTGGAATACTCACAGAACCCTCTTTGTGACCATTTATCATTCGTGGACCTTCGGGCCTAATTTTGAAAACTTAGTTTACATGTCGCTAGAGGCATACCCACAGATTTCAGTATCCCTGGAATGTGTATGGTAGTTCCTAATTTCGCAAACTCGTCTGCTTTAAAATTCCGTGGGATATCTCTGTGGCCCCGCACCGTTCAGCCATATCGTTGAGAGATCTGCGACAATTGGGGGCGGTTTTAGTGTTCAGAAATACGTTCTCCAGGGATTTAATGGCTGCCAGGCTGTCTGAGAAGATAATTATGCCAATCGTCGTAATGACATTATATCTCAGCCATTCCATCACTTCCTTAATTTGAAGGATCTCCGCTTGATACACACTGCAGTGGTCGGATGACCTTTTCGATATGACCAGTTCTAGGTCTTTAGAGTACACCCCAAAGCCCACCTGGACGTTTAGTTTGGAACCATCGATATAGAAGTCTATGTAACTTCTGCTACCAGGGATATCATAATTCCAATCGGTTCTATCAGCAATAGTGGTACAGTTCTCAAGGATAACACAGTGTCCGTAGCCGTCACATGACCAATGAGAAAGCTGCCTTAACCTCACAGCAGAGGTCGCTGTAATTTGTCTAGCCACAATGCCTAGAAGCATATGACGTAGCATTAAATTCAGTGCATCAGATGGTGTCGCCATCAGTGCGGCTGTGATGCACAAACAAGCCATCTTTTGGATCCGGTTAAGTATTGAGGAGTAGGTGGACTTTTAAAGCGCCGTCCACCAGACCACAACACCATATAGCATTATAGTTTAGACAACTGCAGTATATACCCAATGAATGACAAACCCCCAACTGTTGGCGATGGCTCTCTTGCAGGTGTATAGGGCAAGAGTGACCTTTATGATACAAGTAGAGTATATTTCCCTAAGCCAGGGACCCAGTCTATCAGACACGGCTGGTAATTCAACCGGTGATGCATCTCTAAAGAAAAAAAGTTTCATAGAATTTTCTCTCAAGCCAAAATTTTCTTGAAACTGTATTGAATTTGGCTTCATTTGAGCAATGGATTGCTTATGACCCACACCATTTACCCCCCAAGCATAAGAAAGTAATTTCGTATCTTTGCGAAGTTACTTGAGTTGACACTACCCCACCTCAGGGACGTCATGTTACGCCATGCAGTAGGTGTGTAGTTACGCAACAAGCATTTCAAGGAGTTTTAAAAACACATCCACATTTGTGTTCATGGCAGACGCCAAATGCCTTTGCAGCAACAACTGAAGCCTTTGATGTTGTCTGCTTCGTCAACATCTTCGACATCCTCATCATCATCCTTTGTCGTTGTTGGCGGTTCAGTTAATAGGAAAATGTTTTAATCGTTACAATATTTCATTATCACTTGAAAATTTTCCGGTTTTTTTTTTTTGTTCCTTTGCTCTGGTTTGTGTTCCCCGACTGGGAAGGTGACAAGCCCAGCGCACTCTATTTCGCTAATGGGGTGGGGGAACACAGCAAGTAGACAACCATGGTTGGAGACAATGTCAGTGTCGATGCCACTTTCGTGGCACGACAATCAACATATTAATGAGTAAATGTCAACAACATTCAGCTTTTGCAAAAACCGCCAACTCCACCGCCGCCGTTGGGCTCACTCTTTACCCCATCCTTTCGCCGACGAACACAATGAAATAAACGAAACTCATTTTCTTTTGCTAGAAAAAAGAATGATGCGTATCATCTTACATGTCGTGCGAGTAGTACCAGCGAGCATCTTCATAGGTCAAAGGCAGAGGTGGGTCACCTATGGAGCTAGAGAAAGAATGAATGGATAAAAAAAATGTTTATATACAAAATTTTTGGCCATTTTTATAGAATTAAAATTCGTCTGCTGATGATATTTTGGGTCGAAATTGAAATCGCACACTTTTAGGTTAAGTTAGAAACAACACACTTTTAGGTTAGGTTAGGTTAGGTAAAAGTGGCAGTCCTTTACAGACTCACTTAGACAATTTTAAATCCATTATGATACCACAGTAGCGACAGACCAAAGCTTCTGGCAGGAATCGACGCCTGTACTGGTAATCCAAGCACGCTACCAACTCGGCTCTTTAGGATATACAAATTTTCCAAAGTTGATAAAAATATTGGGTTGCCCAAAAAGTAATTGCGGATTTTTTAAAAGAAAGTAAATGCATTTTTATAAAACTTAGAATGAACTTTAATCAAATATATTTTTTTTACACTTTTTTTCTAAAGCAAACTAAAAGTAACAGCTAATAACTGACAGAAGAAAGAATGAAAAATCCGCAATTACTTTTTGGGCAACCCAATATGTCTTTAATAGACCTTTGGCCAATATACTCCCTTCTTTAAGATTTATCTTTTATAAATTCTTTTTCTTTTTCTAAAACATTCCCCCCTATGCTGACTAGGTTCCCCATCTATGCGATTAATTCGAACTCTGGATTTCTGAAAATGATGTCTTTAATGACAATGCCTTTCATCGACACAGTACTCTTGACACACACACACACACACACACACACACACACACACAGAAGAGAATTCGTTGCAGAGGAGGAGTGAAAACGCCAGTCAGCCATCCGGCAACAGAAGACTTGCATATCTTCACAAACTTACAACAACTTGACAAGAAATTGTAAACGTCATTGACATTAACATCAAAAGAACGAACAAATGAACGTATGAATGAATCCGAACAGACGACATTCCCAATGTGGCACTGTCTCGCTATGACATCACAGTGAAGTGAAAGGTATTCGCATTTTCCATCACCAATTACATAACTTTCAACCTAATCACTGCTATTTTGTGAATCCGTTTGCAGCACATTGAGGAAGCTATCTGCGATCTCTTCCCATAAAAATTTGCCCCTGTTCCTTAGTAGAATGTTCATGGGAAAGATATGATTTTGTCAGAAAAAAACCAGTAAAAATCTTTTTAAGGTGGGGACACTTCGCCCTCAATGTGGATATCGAATTCCTGTCATTGTAGCCTATGAGGCTGAACGCGTTCGAATCCTGGCGAGAACATCGGAAAAGCGGTGTTTATCCCCTCTTAATGATGACGACATTTGCGAGGTACAAAGCCATGCACGGTTATTTAAAAAAATGTTCCCAAAAGAGGTGTCACACTGCGGGACGCCGTTCGGACTTGCCTATAAAAAAAAGGTCCCTTATCATTGAGTTTGAACTTGAATCGGAAAGCACTCATTGGTGTGCGAGAATTTGCCCTTTCTCGGTTCCTGGCGGTTATTTTCTTCCTTAAAGTAATGTTCTCATTAGGGGAGGGATGACACCTCAGCTATTTCGCCTCAAATGCGGATATCAAATTCGTGCTGCACTTCCAAATCCCCTTTAATTTGAGCCCCATATTGCCATGGCCGGTAAATATGAACCGTTTGGAGGGTGCTTTGGGGCTGGGGCGGCCACCGGCACTTTGCACTGAAAATAGATATCGAATTCGTTCTTTATTCCCAACGGAAATGAAGCTCAGTTTAGGGGGTGCTAAGGGCGTACCCCACAACACTTGGCTCCAAAATTGGATATCAAATTCGTTGTCTACTCTCAAATACCTTTCATTTGTGTCCCATATTGTCATGATGGGTCAAATAACCCATTTGACGTATCTTTAGGAGGAAAAGCGCCACCTAGAATTGAACGCAAATTTTAAAGTCATATTCATAATCTACTCTCTAATACCTTTCATTTGAGTCCCATATATCCATGGTCGGCTAATATGCCCATTGGGGGGTATTTGGGGGTGGGCGACCCACAATTTCTTGGATCTAATGTTTTATGTCATATTTGTAATCTACTGCCTAATACTTTTCGTTTGAGTCCCATATTGACAGGAACTTCGAATTTATCTGTTTAGAGGAGTTTTGGGCTTGGAGGCCCGCTGGGTACTTGGAACAAATTTTAATACCATATTCGTTTTCTGGTCTCCAATACCTAACATTTGATACCCTTATTGTGCCCATCAGACAATTTTTTTGATATAGGTGGCGTTTTTGGGGTAAGGGGAGGGTCCGCCTTCACCCCATATCTAAAAAATTTTATTGCCTACGTACACAATCTATGAAAATTTTAAGAAAATCGCTTCAGCCAAGTATCATATAGTCATAATGGGTCTAAAGGCGTTTTTGAGGGGTGGCCCCCTATTTTGACCTGATTTTGTATGCCAAATTCGAAATCCGCTCCCGAATACCTTTCACTTGAGCCCCATACTGAAATGAAAGTCCAATATATCTGTTCGGGGGAGTTTTGGGGTTGGGGCGGCCAGACTGACACTTAGACTCAAATTTTAATGTCATATTCGTATTCTACTCTCCAATACCTTTAATTTGATACCTAGATGGTCCCGATCGGTCAACTTTTGATTTTGGGTTATGTTTTTTGCATAAGGGGGAGGGTCATTTCCCCTTCGATATCGAAAAATTATATAACCTATGTTTCCTTTCAACCTACACAATAAATTGCGAAAATTTCGAGAAAATCGGTTCTGCCGTTTTTCATTCTATACGGAACAAAAAAACCGAGTACCATGTATTCGTGATTGGCTAGTGTGCCCATTTTGGGTGTTTCTATGGGAGTGGGGTGACGCCCAATACTTCGACATGCAAAGGGTAGTTTTGGTACTCTGTCCCAAGGGGACAGAGTCTCCTTTCGGACAGAACCCTGTCCGAAAGGAGAGGGTACTTTCTGTACCCTGTCCCAAACGAGGGGGTACTTTCTGTACCCTGTCCCAACGGAAAGGGAAGCTTTTGTACACTGTCCAAAGGGAAAGAGAATCTTCTTTTGTATCTTATCCAAAGGGAAAGAGAAGCTTCTTTTGTACCCTGTCCCAAGGGAAGGTTGTTTCTGTTCCCCGTCCCAAGAGAGAGGTAGTTCGTAGTAATATTTCCCAAGCGCAAGGGTAGTTTCTGTAGCCTATCTCAAGAGAAAGGGAAGTTTCAGTACTCTGCCCCAATTAAAAGGGAAGCTTCTGTACCCTGTCCCAAAGGATAGGGTAGTTTAAGCACGCTGCACCAAGTGCAAAGTTAGTTTCAGTACCCTGTTCTAAGGGAAAGGGTTGTTTGAGTACCTTGTCCAAAGGGAGTGGGGAGTTTCAGCACACTGTCCCAAGGGAAAAGATAGTTTAAGTACACTGTCCCAAGGGAAAAGATGCAGTTTCAGTACATCGTCCCAAGGAAAAAGGTAATTTCAGTACCCCCCTTAAGGGATATAGTAATTCCTGTACAATGTCCCAAGGGAAAGGTAGTTACTGTAGCCTGCACAAAAGAACATGGGAATTTCTGGACCCTGTTCCAAGGAAAAGAGTGGTTTCCACATCCTATACCAAGGGAAAGGGCAGATTTTGTACACTGCACCAAGGAAAACGGTATTTTCTCTACCCTGTCCCAGGAGAAAGGGTATTTTCTGTACCCTGTACCAAGGAAATGGGTAGTTACTGTACACTGTACCAAAAGAAAGGGTAGTTTCAGCACCCTTTCCCAAAAAAAAAGAAAAATTCTGTACCTTGTCCCAAGCGAAAGGGCAGTTCCTGTTCTAAGAGAAAGGGTTGTTTGAGTACCTTGTCCTAAGGGAGTGGGGAGATTCAATACACTGTCCCAACGGAAAAGATAGTTTAAGTACACTGTCCCAAGGGAAAAGGCAGTTTCAGTACATCGTCCCAAGGGAAAAGGTAATTTCAGTACCCTGCCCTAATGGAAATAGTAATTCCTGTACAATGTCCCAAGGAAAAGGTAGTTACTGTAGCCTGCCCAAAAGAATATGGGAGTTTCCGGACCCTGTCCCAAGGAAAAGGGTGGTTTCCACATCCTATACCAAGGGAAAGGGCAGATTTTGTACACTGCACCAAGTAAAACGGTATTTTCTCTACCCTGTCCCAAGAAAAAGGGTATTTTCTGTACTCTGTACCAAGGAAATGGGTAGTTACTGTACCAAAGGAAAGGGTAGTTTCAGCACCCTGTCCTAAAGAAAAAGCAGTTTCTGTACCTTGTCCCAAGCGAAAGGGCAGTTCCTGTTTCCTGTCTTAAGAGAGTGGGAAGTTTTAGTACACTGTCCCAATGGCAAAGCAGTTCCACTACCCTGTCCTAAGGGAGAGGGTAATTTCTGCACCATCTCCCAAGGGAAAGGGTAGTTTCTGCACCATCTCCCAAGGGAAAGGATAGTTTCTGTACCCTGCCAGAAAAGAAAGGGGAGTTTCTGCTTCATATCCCAAGGGAACTTGTGGCTTCCATATCCTGTACCAAGGGAAAGGGTAGTTCCTGCACTCTGTTCCAACGGATAGAGGAGTTTTTGTACCCCGTTGCATGGGAATAGGTGGTCTTTCTAACCTATACCAAGGGAAAGGGTACATTCTGTATCCTGTCCGAAAGCAAAGGGTAATTTCTCTACCCTGTGCCGCAAAGGGTAATTTCTCTACCCTCTGTAGCTTCTGTACACTGTTCAAGGAAAGGGAAGTTTCTGTACCTTTTCCTAAGGGAAAGGACAGTTCCTGTTCCCTGTAATTAGGGAAAGGGTAGTCACAGGGAAGTGTAGTTTCGTCGCCCTGTCCTAAAGGAAAGTGTAGTTTTATTACCCTGTCCTATAGGAAAGGGTAGTTCAGTCAGTACACTGTCCTATGGGAAAGCGTGCTTTCAGTACACTGTTCTAAGGAATTTGGAAGTTTCATTACACTGTCCCAAGGGAAAAGGTAGTTTCAGTACCCTGTCCTAAGGGAGAGGTTAATTTCTGTACCAAATTTCAAAGGAAAGGGAAATTTCAATACCGTGTTCCAAAGGAAAGGGGGTTCTTGTACCATGTCCCAAGGGAAAGGATTGTTTCTGTAAACTATACCACGCGATAAAGTAATTTCTGTTACTTGTCCCAAGTGAAAATATATTTTCTGTACCCTGTCCCAAAGGAAAAGATAGTTTCTGTACACTGTCCCAAGGGAAAGCGTAGTTTCTGTACCCTGCTCTAAGCAAAAGGTTAGTTTCTGTACCCTGTGCCAAGGGAAAGGGTAGATTCTGAACCCTGTACCCTGTCCCCAGCGAAAGGGGAGTTTCTGTATCCTGTCCCAAGGGAAAGGGTTAGCTTCTGTACACTGACCCAAAGGAAAGAGTTATTTCTGTACCCTGTCCCAAGCGAAAGTGTAGTTTCTGTACCCTGTCCCAAGGAAAAGGGTGGCTTCAGAACCCAGTCCCCCGGGAAAGGGTTAGCTTCTGTACACTGACCCAAAGGGAAAGGGTAGTTTCTGTATCCTGTCCCAAGAGAAGGGGTAGTTTCTGTACCCCGTCCCATGGGAAAAGGTAGTGTCTGTGCTCTGTCCCAAGGGCAAGGCCATTTGCTGTACCCTTCCCAAGCGAAAGGGTAATTTCTGTACCCTGCCAGAAAAAGAGGGGAGTTTTTGTATCCTGTCCCAAGGGAATGGGTGGTTTCCATATCCTATACCAAGAGAAAAGTTACTGTACTCTGTCCCAAAGGGTAGACGCGTTTCTGTGCCCCGGTCCAAGGGAAAGGGTGGCCTCTCTAACCTATGCCCAGGGGAGGGGTAGATTCTGTACCCTTTCCCAAAGGAAAGGGTAGTTTCTGTACCATGTTCCAAAGAAAAGGCAGTTTCTGTACCTTGTCCCAATAGAAAGGGCAGTTCCTGTTCCCTGTCCTAAGGGAAAGTGTACCCTGCCCCAAGGAAAAGGTGGTTTCGGCACCCTGTCCCAAAGGGATGGGTAGTTTCGGCACCCAGTTCTAAAGGAAAGGGTAGTTTTTATACCCTGTCCTATGGGAAAGCGTGGTTTCAGTACCCTGTTCTAAGTGAGTGGGAAGATTCAGTACACTGTCCCTAAGGAAAAGGTAGTTTCAGTAAGCTGTCCTAAGAGAAAGGATAATTTCTGAACCATGTCTCAAGGGAAAATGTAATTTCTGTACCGTGTTCCAAAGGAAAGGGTAGTTGCATTCCTTTTCATTTCGTTTTATTGCATTTCAGGCAATGCCAAGCCATTAGTTCTAAAGACAATCACACTGTGTAAAAAAGTACGTTACAAACACTACTCAATTTTGTACCCTGTACCAAAGGAAAGAGAGGTTTTTCTATCCAGTCCCAAGGGAAAGGGTAGTTTCTGTACCCTGCACCATGCGATAGGGTAGCTTTTGTACCTTGTACAAAGTGAAAAGATAGTTTCTGTACACTGTCCCAAAGGAAAGGATAGTTTCTTTACCCTGTCCCAAGGAAAAGGGTAGATTCTGTAGGCTGTCCCAAGGGAAAGGGTAGTTTCTGTACCCTGTTCTAAGCGAAAGGATAGTTTCTGCACCCTGTCCCAAGGGAAAGGGTAGTTTCTGTACCTTGTCTCAAGTGAAAATATAATTTCTATACCCCGCCCTAAGGAAAAGGGTAGTTTCCGTACCCTTTCCCTAGAGAAAGGGTAATTTCTCAAGCGAAAGAGTAGTTTCTGTACCTCGTCCCAAGGGAAGGTGTAGCTTCAGAACACTGTCCTATGGGAAAGGGAAGTTTCTCTTCCCCGTACAAAGGGAAAGGGTAGTTTCTGTGTCCTGTCCCAAGAAAAAGGGATATTTCAGTACACCCTCTCAAGGGAAAAGGTAGTATCTGTACCCTGTCCCAAGAAAAAAAGAGTAGTTTCTGTATCCTGTCCGAAGAAAAAGGGTAGTTTCTGTAACTCGTTCCAAGGTAAAAGGTAATTTCTGTACCCTGTCCCAAGGGAAAGAGTCGTTTCTGCATCCTGTTCAAAGGAAATTTTAAGTTTCTTCACCCGTTCCCAAGGAAAGGGGTAGCTTCAGAACACAGTCCCAAGGGAAAGGGAAGTTTCTCTTCCCCGGGAAAGGGTAGTTTCTGTGTCCTGTCCCAAGAGAAAGGGAAGTTTCTGTACACCCTCCCAAGGGAAAAGGTAGTATCTGTACCCTGTCCCAAGAAAAAAGGGTTGTTTCTGTACCCTGTGCGAACAAAAATGGTACTTTCTGTACCCTGTCCCAAGAGAAAGGGTAATTTCAGTATCCTGTCCCAAGGGAAAGAGTGGTTTCTGCATCCTGTTCAAAGGGAAATCGAAGTTTCTTTGCACGTTCCCAAGGGTAAGAGTGATTCATTACCCTGTCCCAAGGGAAAAGGTAGTTTCTGTACCCTGTCTTAAAGCGAAAGGTAGTTTCAGTACCCTGTTCCAACGGAGATGGTAGTATCAGTTGCCTGTCCTAAAGGAGAGGCTAGTTTCAGTACCCTGTCCCAAAGGAAAGAATAGTTTCAGTAGCCTATTCTAAGGGAAAGGGTAGTTTCAGTACCAAGAAATGGGTAGTTTCAGTACCAAGAGATGAGTAGTTTCAGTACCCTTTCCTAAGCGAAAGGGTAGTTACTATACCCTAATTTCAGTGCAGTTACCTAAGTGAAAGCGAAGCTTTAGTAGCCTTGCCTTAGAGAAAGGGTAAGTTTAATACCTTTTCCCATGGGAAAGGGTAGTTTTAGTAACATTTCTCAAAGGAAAGCGTACTTTTAGTACCATTTTCAAAAAATGGTAAATTAGTAGCCTTCCCAAAAGAAACTGATTGTTTTATTAGCCTTCCTATAAGGAAAGGGTAATTTTGGCAGCCTTGCCGAAAGCAAAGGGTAGTCTTAGTACCCCTCCCAAAGGTAAAGGGTTGTTTTATTACCATTTCTCAAAGATAAAGGTAGTTTTAGTACCTTTGCCCAAAGAAAAGGGTAGCTTTAATACCTTTTCCAAATGGAAAGCCTAGTTTTATAAACCTTTCCCTTTCAAAGGGAAAAGCTATTTTAGTACCCTTTCCAAAAACAATGTGTACAAAGGAAGGGGTTGTTTTAGTACCCGTTTCTAAAGAAAAGGATAGTTTCTGTACTCGTTCCAAAAGAACGGGCAGGTTCAGTATTCGTTCCAAAGGAACGGGCATGTTAAGTACCCCTTCTAAAGCAAAGTCTAATGTTTCCGAAAGTACAAAGAGTTTAAGTACCTTTTTTCCAATGGAAAGCATAGTTTTAGTACCCTTTCGAATAAAAAAAGGTAATTTATGTACCCTTTCCAAAAACAATGGGTAGTACCCGTTTCTAAAGGAAAATATTGTTTAAGAACCCTTTCCTAAAGAAAAGGGTAGTTTTAGTACCCGTTTCCAAAGGAACGGGCAGGTCTAGTACCCTTTCTAAAGGAAAGTGTAGTTTCAGTACCAATTTCTAAAGCAAAAGGTAGTTATTGTACTCGTCTCCAAAGCAAAGGGTACTTTTAGTAGCCGTTTCCAAAGCAAGGGGAAGTTTTAGTACCTTTTTTAAAGGAGATGATAGTTTTAGTACCTGCTTCCGAAGCAAAGGGTAGTTTAAGTGCCCGTTTCCAAAGCAAAGGATAGTTTTTGTTATCGCCATAGAAAGGCCTCAGGGGTGGGCTTAGCACTTTCCGAAATAGTTTTACTCGTGGCTGTAGAAAGTCTCCTGGGGCGGTGGGCTAAGAACCCAGCGCAAAGGAGATTGAAATCAAAGGTGTATAGGAGTAGAAGAGGAATTCGATATCCAAATGTGCCGCAAGTTACTTGGAAGCCACTCTACAACACTCTAAAACTCTAAAACACTCCCTGCCCACTAAATCGGACGGCACATACGTCCGAATTTGGGGAAGAACATTCCATAAAGGAACTTAGGAAACTTCTTCCATCTCTAAGTGTGGTTCAATTAAAGTTTCAGTCTTATTATAAGGGACTACCTCTCTTGCCTGAGTAGATTTGGGCATATGAATTCAAAATTGCATTAATTTTTAAATGATTTTACAAATTAACCTATTTTTCCTATATTCTAAACCTCGTTCTTATACCACTGTTATAGCTTAAATGTGGCCTTTTTGCTTTGATTACTTCTTGCTTTTGGCAATAAGAAGGCACGTCTAAGACATGATATTCCAAATGTATAACTGAGTGATTATTTGTCTCACGGCGGGTTTCGTGTTACTGTTTCAGGCGGAAATTGTGCTGGTGTCGATGTGGGCGTTGCGTTGGTTTTGGCGGCTGTGGCATAACATTTAAGACGTTACAAATTGCAACTAATTAAAAGTTGATGAGTTTGCTTTTGTGGTGGTGCCTGCAGTAGTGTTGGTGTTGGCGGCGTTGATAGTGCTGATATCTCTGTCTCTCTCTCTCTCTCTCACACACACCCTCCCGCTTTATCGCTTGTTGGGACTACAACAAAAGAGAGATTTACATCTTGGATGATTGATAAATTCATTTTTCTTACACATCCTTATCCGGGTTATGCCGACAGGCAAAAACTTTTAACCCCAAACTGACAAGCCAATAAAGCCAACCAGCAGAAACATTCAGACAGAGAGAGAGAGAGACAAGTTGGCTGACTAACTGAAATTCTGATTGTGATATGGCATGTCTAAAGCCTGTGAGAAGGGGGGGTGGTGCGACCGGGCTGGCTGGCTGGCTGGTAGGTGTGAAATGAAATGATTATGTTTACCAAGAATACGAATAAGGTAATATTAAAAATTGTACACAACGCTATTGCCGGGGTGTCTTGTGTCAACCGGAAAGCCCCAAAGATACGCGCGTATTAATGATTTAAATGTTCGCAGTCGCATGTCATTGAGAATATAATGACACCGCATGCCGCCACCATGTCGCCACCCACCATTGTGTTGAAATGTGATAAATGTATGCGTAAATTAATTTCAATCTGAGATTTAAATGATTGCCGTGTTTAATTTAATGAAGAGCAAAATCCATTTTAGGAGGCCTTCGCTTCGTTTGGGGCGGCATACTCACTCCCCCACTGCAGAGCCTATACAAATGCTGTCAATACCGATACCATCGTTCAACTGTGGATTATTATTCGCGTTCTCGTTCATGCAAACAAATGACAATTGTGTTAATGAGTTTTCATTGCAAAGCCGCTCGAATGACAAACACCTGCTGCTCATTTCTCATGAGTTCATTATCATTATTAATTAAATATTTTTTCGGTTGTTATTTTTGCGCAGTACTTGTTGTCATGCCTATGTCATGTCCTTTCACAACCAAATCCAAACCAATCTGTGTTTATTATCTGCCGTTAAGCTCGAGCATTTATTTTTGAATGAATGTTAATGGATTTTTCCATAAATTTATGAAATAAAGCCATGACAATAAAGGCAAATTCGAAAAAAACATGGTATTACAATGTTCATGACAGTCTTAATATCTAGCCGTTCTTAAGCCTTTACAATGTCAGTTGTTGGACCAGAATGCTTTAATTGAAATTCGAAAAAAGAGAGTCAAATTAAACAAGTAAAAGCGTGCTAAGTTCGGCCGGGCCGAATCTTATATACCCTCCACCGTGGATCGCATTTGTCGAGTTCTTCTCCCGGCATCTCTTCTTAGGCAAAAAAGGATATAAGAAAAGATGCTATTAGAGCGATATCAAGATATAGTCCGGTTTGGACCACAATTAAATTGTATGTTGGAGACCTGTGTAAAATGTCAGCCAATTCGAATAAGAATTGCGCCCTCTGGGGACTCAAGAAGTAAAATAGAGAGATCGATTTATATGGGAGCTGTATCGGGCTATAGACCGATTCAGACCATAATAAACACGTATGTTGATGGCCATGAGTGGATCCGTCGTACAAAATTTCAAATCAAATCGGATAATAATTGCCACCTCTAGAGGCTCAAGAAGTCAAGGTCCCAGATCGGTTTGTATGGCAGCTGTATCAGGTTATAAACCGATTTGAACTATACTTGGCACAGTTGTTGGATATCATAACAAAATACTTCGTGCAAAATTTCAGCCAAATCGGATGTGAATTACGCCCTCCAGAAGCTCAAGAAGTCAAGTCCCCAGATCTGTTTACATGACAGCTATATCTCGTTATGAACCGATTTGAGCCATACTTGGCACAGTTATTGGATATCATAAAAAAATACTTCGTGCAAAAATTCATTCAAATCGGATAAGAATTGCGCCCTCTAGAGGCTCAAGAAGTCAAGACCCAAGATCGGTTTATAAAGGGAGATTTTTTTGAGGTTAGGATTTTCATGCATTAGTATTTGACTGATCACGTGGGATTTCAGACATGGTGTCAAAGAGAAAGATGCTCAGTATGCTTTGACATTTCATCATGAATAGACTTACTAACGAGCAACGCTTGCAAATCATTGAATTTTATTACCAAAATTAGTGTTCGGTTCGAAATGTGTTTCGCGCTTTACGTCCGATTTATGGTCTACATAATCGACCAAGTGAGCAAACAATTAATGCGATTGTGACCAAGTTTCGCACTCAGTTTACTTTATTGGACATTAAACCAACCACACGAATGCGTACAGTGCGTACAGAAGAGAATATTGCGTCTGTTTCTGAGAGTGTTGCTGAAGACCGTGAAATGTCGATTCGTCGCCGTTCGCAGCAATTGGGTTTGTGTTATTCGACCACATGGAAGATTTTACGCAAAGATCTTGGTGTAAAACCGTATAAAATACAGCTCGTGCAAGAACTGAAGCCGAACGATCTGCCACAACGTCGAATTTTCAGTGAATGGGCCCTAGAAAAGTTGGCAGAAAATCCGCTTTTTTATCGACAAATTTTGTTCAGCGATGAGGCTCATTTCTGGTTGAATGGCTACGTAAATAAGCAAAATTGCCGCATTTGGAGTGAAGAGCAACCAGAAGCCGTTCAAGAACTGCCCATGCATCCCGAAAAATGCACTGTTTGGTGTGGTTTGTACGCTGGTGGAATCATTGAACAGTATTTTTTCAAAGATGCTGTTGGACGCAACGTTACGGTGAATGGCGATCGCTATCGTTCGATGCTAACAAACTTTTTGTTGCCAAAAATGGAAGAACTGAACTTGGTTGACATGTGGTTTCAACAAGATGGCGCTACATGCCACACAGCTCGCGATTCTATGGCCATTTTGAGGGAAAACTTCGGAGAACAATTCATCTCAAGAAATGGACCGGTAAGTTGGCCACCAAGATCATGCGATTTGACGCCTTTAGACTATTTTTTGTGGGGCTACGTCAAGTCTAAAGTCTACAGAAATAAGCCAGCAACTATTCCAGCTTTGGAAGACAACATTTCCGAAGAAATTCGGGCTATTCCGGCCGAAATGCTCGAAAAAGTTGCCCAAAATTGGACTTTCCGAATGGACCACCTAAGTCGCAGCGTTTTATGCGTTTTTTTTAAAAAAAAAGTTATCAAGCTCTTAACAAATCACTCTTTATGACAGCTATATCCGGTTATAACCCGATTTGAACCATACTTGGCACAGATGTTGAAAGTCATAGCGAAACATGTGGTGCAAAATTTCATTAAAATCGGAAAAGAATTGCGCCCTCTAGAGGCTCAAGAAGTCAACACCCAAGATCGGTTTATATGGCAGCTATATCAAAACATGGACCGATTAAAAAAAATACTTAGCGCAATTGTTGGAAGTGACACCAAAACACCTCGTGCAAAATTTCAGTCAAATCTGACCAGAATTGCGCCCTCTAGAGACTCAAGAAGTCAAGACCCAAGATCGGTTTATATGGCAGCTATATCAAAACATGGACCGATATGGCCTATTTACAATCCCAACCGACACACACTAATAGGAAGTATTTGTGCAAAATTTCAAGTTGCTAGCTTTACTCCTTCTAAAGTTAGCGTGCTTTCGACAGACAGACAGACGGACGGACGGACATGGCTAGATCGACATAAAATGTCACGACGATCAAGAATACATACATATACTTTATGAAGTCTCTGACGAATTTTTCGAGTAGTTACAAACAGAATGACGAAATTAGTATACCCCCATCCTATGGTGGATGGTATAAAAATTAACAACACATAAGGTTTGGGCCGAACTTTGGACTGCCAGCAGCTCAGATATATCTAAACTATATTGGATGAATAGTGCGACGTTTATAAAACGCGACAAACACTAAAGGAAGTAAGCAGGCTATCAGTATAGCTTTCGGTATCTTTCATGGACACATACCCAGCAAAAACTTGGTAAGTACATGTCATTATTGTTGGCATGTAAAATAATGGATAACTCATTATCCTTAGATTTACTAGCGGCTAATATATAACGAGTTATCAACAGGAACGCCATCTGTGTTGCGGTACTATATATGTTAATACCTACAAAATTCGATAAAGTTCTTCTTGTCTTCTTCAAAGAAACTGAGTATTGAGAACGTGGTGGTGGGGAAAGGCGCGAACATGTTTGAGTCTAAGTAGTTATTTTATAGCAACGTTTAACTATGATAATAAGTCATTATCTTTTGACAACTTGTATGCTTAGGTATAAGTACTTATTTTTAAACTATTGGTATGCTTATGTGGAAGGCCTTTCCTCCTAGGATATTGTCTCATGTTAAATTAGTTGGAAACGATGACTTTTGAATGAGCTTACCTTTCAGATTATTCAGCAATGAGAGTTTTTGCTGGGTAAGACTGCTAACGCACTTACGGAGTATAGGTAAGACCAGTAATAGAATGTGTAAGGCATGTGGGTAAGAGGATGAGACCACAGCTTTCAACCTACACTCACTACATACAAATCATTGAAATCTAAGTACATACAGGGTGGCTGATGAAAGCCGCTACCAAAAAAAAATGTAATAACTTTTTTTCTATTTAATAATAATAATTTAATAATTAATTTAATTAATTAATTAATTAATTTAATTAATAATAATTTAATAATTAATTTAATAATTTAATTTAACATGAATAAAAGAAAAATGTATTCCATACACCGAAAAAAAAATGTAGCAATATTCATCATTGTAGCAATATTCATCAGCCACCCTACCATTATATTGAGCTATATCTTAATCTAAACCGATTTTTATGAAATTTAGCAAAGGCTTTCAGATGGGTAGTAAAACATTCCATGCCACATTTCGTGCAAAATGGTTTGAATATTTCTTATAACTACGTGTCCGTAACCCAGAGGTAAGCATGTGCGCTTGTAACGATGAACGCCTGGGTTCGAGTCTTGACGAGAATATCAGAAAACAATTTCAGCGGTGTTAATCCCCCTCAATGCTGATGACAGTTGTGAGGAACTAAGCCTAACTGCTTTAATCATTATTAACTAATTTTTTTACCCTCCACCATAGTATAGGGGCATACTACTTTTGTCACTCCGTTTGTAACATATCGATATATTGATCTGAGACCCTTTAAAGTATATATAATCTTGATGGTCCCGACATTCTAAGTCGAGCTAGCCATGTCCGTCCTTCCTTCCGTCCGTCTGTCGAAATCAAGGGGCATAGTAATTTTGTCACTCCGTTTGTAACACATCGATATATTGATCTGAGACCTTATAAATTATATATATTCTTGATGGTCCCGACATTCTAAGTCGAGCTGGCCATGTCCGTCCTTCCGTCTGTCCGTCTGTCGAAATCACGGTAGCGGTCGAACGCGTAAAGCTAACCGCTTGAAATTTTATACATTTACTTATTATTGATGTAGGACGTTTAGGGATTGCAAAGTGGCTATAACGGTTCAGATTTGAATATAGCTCCATATAATCCGATCTACCGATTTGACTTCTTGAGCCCCTGGAAGCCGCAATTGTTGTCCAAATTAGCTAAAAATTTGCAAATAGTATTCTGTCATGATTTTCAACAACTATACCAAATACGATCCCAATCGGCCTATAACCTCATATGGCTCCCATATAAACCAATCTCGAGATTTGACTTCTTGAGCCACTGGAAGCAGCAATTTTTGTCCGATTTAGTTGAAGTTTTGCACGAAGTTTTCTGTTATGATTTCCAATCACTGTGCCAAGTACAGTTTAAATCGGTGTATAACCTGATATAGCTCCCACATAAACCGAACTCCCGATTTGACTTCTTGAGCCACTGGAAGCTGCAATTTTTGTACGATTTGGCTGAAATTTTGTAAATAGTGTTTTGTTAAGACTTCCAACAACAGTACTAAGCACGGTCCAAATCGGTCTATAACCTGATATAGCTCCCATATAAACCGATTTCCCGATTTGCATTTTTATTTCTGTCTGGCTTCTCACACAGCCAGGCAGCCATTAAATCCCTGGAGAACGTATTTCTGAACACAAAAACCGCCCTCGACTGTCGCAGATCTCTCAACGAGATGGCTCAACAGTTCAAAAATTCACCTGTTCTATGTGCCGGGCCCCAGAGATATCCCAGGGAACTGTAAAGCAGATGAGCTTGCGAGACTAGGAACTACCCTACACATTCCAGGGATACTGGAACCTGTGGGTATACCTCTAGCGACATGTAAGCTAAGTTTTCAGAACAAGACCCAAAGGACAACGAATGATGGATGGTTACAAAGAGGGGCATTGTGAGCAAAGTTTTCAGGACCAGACCCAAAGGACAACGAATGATAGATGGTTTCAAAGAACGGCATTGTGAGCATTTTAAAACTATTTGGTCTAATCTAGACTTGAAGAGGTCTACCGCTTTGCTCTCATTGGCTAGAACAGACGTCTCAGTCATTGTGTCCATCATGACAGGTCATTGTCTAATCGGAAAACATGCTGACAGACTGAAGGTTGCCAGTAACGATTTTTGCTGAAGATGTGCAGACATCGAAGAAGAAGAGACTATAGAACACCTTCTGTGTGTGCGTCCCGCACTAGCAGTTAGAAGGAGTTTCACTTTAGGTTCTCATTTCTTTGAAAACCTGTCTGCTGTAGCGGATGTAAACATTCGCAAGTTATTGGGCTTTTTAAAGCGATCTGGATGGTTCAATGGTAGGAGATAGGAGGCATATTCCCTCTTCTGTTGCTGTGGTATCACAATGGAGGAAAACATTTATGTGACAGACTGCCACTTAAACCCAACCTAACCCATTAAATTTGTTTCCTAAGTTATCGCCAGGATTCCAACAGGGACATGCTGGCTAACCTCTGAGTCCCCAATAGGGTTCTTTGGTTTCTCTTTCATACTCTGTAAAAGCAAGTCCAACTATCTTTATCAGACTAAAATTACCAACACCCAGCCCATAAAACTAACACAAAAGTGTAAAGCCGGTTAAAACTTTGTTAAAAAATTTACGAGAATACCTTTTATATGTAGCAAATACTCTATGCTATGCAAATTGACAATTTTCAGTAAGACTTGACTGAATCATGAGCGAAATGATTCACTGGTGACTCAGAACCAATTTGCCACATCAATTTGCTTTCGTTTACTTCATAATCGTTAAATAAGAAGATCTAAATAAAATTTTTGTTGTTTTCTTTCGTTTTTTTTTTTTGGAGCTTAAAAACATTTGCATTTCGTTGACTATCTTTATTGCATCGTCCATTTTGTTATGCTGCTTCTGCTTCGGCTTAGGTCTCAGTGGCCATTTTACGACACTGCTCCCTAACAAAATAGCCCCATAAAATTATGAAGAAATATCAAATCTATAGTCCCTTTTCCGTTTACCTTTTTGAATTCCTCGGAGCATGTACCGCATTGGGGTTGGGGGCGATAAGGTTTCAAACTTCAAACTTCCATTGGCTGTTATTGCATGCAAAGGCATAGCAATAATACTCTTAACTTATTAGCAATTTTATTGCTAAATATTACAAATTGAGCTTTTTACATTCAATGTATACACTTTGTTGGGGATGCTCCAAAGCATCGCGCCTCGAAGGAATAAACAAGAACATTACAAAAAGGAGTTTCAAGAAAAAGAAAAGGGTTACAAATTTTACGATAGTATTTTATGATTGCTCAATTTAATGGGGCCATACTTGTCTACGATGACTCTCGCTCACAGCTACGCACATACATATCTCGCATATTGGCATAAACACATCATAGTGGCAGTGTTGCCATTTTTTAAGGGGGGTTTTCAAAAAGTTTTGGTTAAGGGAATGCTAAATGTTCCCTGGAATGATTCTTGGTCGATATCTGAGCCTAGACCCCACAGCAGTGGGGATCGACTTACGAGGTTGACAGCTAGCTTGCATTGCTTGCAGATAGGTTCTGGACATCTTTTCGCTCCTATAACCAAAAGAAGGAGAACCAGAAGAAGATCGTTCTACCTGTCTGCTATATCCATATACGGTTTAATATGGGCCGTTTGTGGAAATAAGCCCAAAATTCCTTCAGTTATCTAACAATAGGTAAAAAGGCGTTAAGTTCGGACGGGCCGAACTTTGGATATCCACCACCTCGGGTATATATGTAACCCACCCTTCGTCATAATCCGGTGAAAAATGCTGAATTTATGCCCCACAGCAGCTTAATCGAAATATGGTCCGATTTGGACCAAATTCGACACGGATATTGAGAGGTCTAATAAGTTCAAGTCCTTGTTCAATTTTGTAGAACAAAATATTGGTCTTTTTGGTTGCCATATCCAAAAATAGACCGATCTGAACCCTATACGACACTGATGTCGAAAAGCCTAACAAAAGTCACTGTTTCAAATTTCAGCGAAATCGGAATATAAATGTGCTCTATATGGGGCCAAGACTTTAAATCGAGAGATCGGTCTATATGGCAGCTATATCCAAATCTGAAACCGATCTGCGCCAAATTGCAGAAAGTTGTTGAAAAGCCTAACGCAACTCACTGTCCCAAGTTTCGGGGGCCCAAAACCTTGAATCGAGAGACCGGTCTATATGGCAGCTATATCCAAATCTGAACCGATCTGGGCCAAATTGAAGAAACATGTAGAAGGGTCTAAGACAAATCACTGTCCCAATTTTCGGCAAAATCGGATAATTAATGTGGCTTTTATGGGCCTAAGACCCTTAATCGGAGGATCGGTCTATATGGCAGCTATATCCAATTCTGGACCGATCTATGCCATATTGCAGAAAGATGTCGAAGGGCCTAACCTTACTCACTGTCCCAAATTTTAGCGACATCGGACAATAAATGTGCCTTTTATGGGCCCAAAATATTATATCGAGAGATCAGTCTATACGGCAGCTATATCTAAATCTGGACCGATCTGAGCCAAATTCAAGAAGAATGTCGGAGGGCCTAATACAACTCTCTGTCCTAAATTTCAGCCAAATCAGGCAATAAATACGCCTATTATGGGCCCAAAACCTTAAATCGAGAGATCGGTCTATATGTCAGCTATATCCAAATCTGGACCAATCTCAGCCAAATTGCAGAAAGATGTCGAGGGGCCTAACCTTACTCACTGTCTTAAATTTCGGCGAATTCGGACAATAAGTGCGCTTTTCATGGGCTAAAAACCTTATATCGAGAGATCGGTCTGTATGGCAGCTATATCCACATCTGGACCGATCTGTGCCATATTGCAGAAAGATGTGGAGGGGCTTAACCTAACTCACTGTCCCCCATTTTGGCGACATCGGACAATAAATGCGCCTTTTTGTGGGCCCAAAACCTTGAATCGAGAAATCGGTCTATATGGCAGCTATATCTAAATCTGGACCGGACTGGGCCAAATTGAGGAGGGATATTGACTGGTCTAACATAACTCACTGTCCTAAATTTCGGCGACATCGGACAATAAATGCGCCTTTTATGGGCCCAAAACTTTAAATCGAGAGATCGGTCTATATGGCAGCTATATCCAAATCTGAACCGATCTCGACCAAATTGAAGAGGGCTGTCGAAGGGCCTAACACTACTCCCTGTCCCGAATTACGGCAAAATCGGACAATAAATGCGCCTTTTATGGGTATAGAACCGTAAGTCGAGAGATCGGTCTACATGGCAGCAATATCTAAATCTGGAACGATCTGTGCCATATTGCAGAAGGATGTCAAGGAGCCTAACCTTATTCACTGTCTTAAATTTCGGCGAATTCGGACAATATGTGCGCTTTTTATGGCTCAAGAACCTTATATCGAGAAATCGGTCTATATGACAGCTATATCCAAATCTGAACCGATCAGTGCCATATTGCAGAAAGATGTCGAGGGGCCTAACCTAACTCACTGTCCAAAATCGGACAATAAATGCGCCTTTTGTGGGCCCAAAACCTTGAATCGAGAGATCGGTCTATATGGCAGTTATATCCAAATCTTGACCGATCTAGGCTAAATTGAAGAGGGCTATTGACTGGTCTATCACAACTCACTGTCCCAAATTTCAGCGAAATCGGATAGTAAATTTGGCTTTTGTGGGCCCAAGACCCAAAATCTGCGGATCGATCTGTACGGCAGCTATATCTAAATCTGTACCGATCTGGGCCAAATTGAATTGGAATGTCGACTGGCCTAACACAACTCACTGTTCCGAATTTCAGCATAATCGGATAATAAATGTAGCATTGATGGTCCCAAGACCCTAAATCGGCGAATCGGTCTATATGGGGGCTACATCAAGATATAGTCCGAAAAAGCCCATCTTTGAACTTAACCTGCTTATGGACAAAAAAAGAATCTGAGCAAAGTTTCAGCTCAATATCTCGTTTTCTTTAAAGACTGTAGCGTGATTTCAACGGACGGACATGGCTAGATTGTCTTAGATTTTTACGCTGATCAAGAATATGAATACTTTACTAACCGAACCGGGCCCGCTCTGCTGCGCCTTCTTCAACTTTCTTATATCTTTTTAGGATGGGGACACATCGCCCTGTATGCGGATATCCTATTCGTTCGAATCCCGGAGAGAACATCGTTCGAATCCTGGCGAGAACATCGGACAAAGCGGTGTTTATCCCCTCTTAATGTTGGCGACATTTGCGGGGTACAATGCCATACATGGTCATTTAAAAAATTTCCACCCACGAGGTGTCGCCCTGCGGGATGCCGTTAGTACTCGGCTATAAATAAGGGTCCCATATCATTGAGTTTAAACTTGAATCGGAAAACATTCATTGATGTGTAAGAATTTGTCCCCTCTCGGTTCCCGGTGGTTATGTTCTTTCTTAGTGGGGATGGCACCTCAGACATTTCGACTCAAATATGGATATGAAATTCGTGATGCACTTCCAAATCTCAAATTAAAGAGCCCCATATTGCCATAGCCGAGTGTTTTGAGGCTGGGGCGGCCACCGGCACTTTGCACAGAATATTCGTTCTTTATTCCCAATGGAAATAAAGTTCAGTTTACGGGGGTGCTTTAGGGCGTATCCCAAAACACTTGGTTCCAAAATTGGATAATCTACTCGCTAATACCTTTCATTTGAGTCCCATATAGCCATGGTCGGCTAATATGCCCATTTGGGGTTATTTGGGGGTAGGCGACCTTCCATTACTTGAATCTAATGTTTTATGCCATATTTGTAATCTACTGCCTAATACTTTTCATTTGAGTCCCATATTGATATGAATTTCGAATATATCTGTTTAGAGGAGTTTTGGGGTTGGGGATGGGTACTTGGGCCCAAATTTAGTACCATATTCGTTTTCTGGTCTTCAATACCTTTCATTTGATACCTTTCTTGTGCCCATCGAACCATTTTTTGGTATGTGTGGCGTTTTTGGGGTTAGAGGGGAGGGTCCGCCTTCACCCAATATCTAAAAATTATATAGCCGATGTTTCCTTTCAGGCAAACGCACACAATCTATGAAAATTTTAAGAAAATCGCCAAGTATCATATGGTCATAATGGGTCTAATGGCGTTTTTGAGGAGTGGCGTGACCCCCTATACTTCGATCTGATTTTGTATGCCAGATTCGAAATCTACTCCCGAATACCTTTCATTTGAGCCCCATATTGAAGTGAACATCGAATATGTCTGTTTGAGGAAGTTTTGGGGTTAGGGCGGCCCAATGGGTAGTTAGACTTAAATTTTAATACCATATTCGGATTCTGCTCTCCAATACCTTTAATTTGATACCTATATTGTACGGATTGGTTCACTTTTGATTTTGGGTTGTGTTTTTGGCATAAGGAGGAGGGTCCTTTCCCCTTCGATATCAAAAAAGTATATAACCTATGTTTCCTTCCAGACCAACCTACACAATAAATTGCGAAAATTTCGGAAAAACCGGTTCTGCCGTTTTTCAGTCTATACAGAACAAACAAACCGAGTCCCATATACCAGTGATTGGCTAATGTACCCATTTTGGGTGATTTTGTGGGGGTGGGGTGACCCCCTATACTTCGACATGAATTTTTATGCCAGATTCATTATCTACTCCCTCATACTTTTCATTTGATACCCATATTGTCCTTATCGGTCCACTTTTGATTTTGGGTGATGTTTTTGGAGTATCAGTGGAGGGTCCGCCCCCTTCTGTTATCAATAATGTGATGTTTTTGGGGTATCAGTGGAGGGTCCGCCCCCTTCCGTTATCAATAAATTATAAAGCCTATTCTTACATCCTGACCATATTCGTAGTCTACTCCCGAATAACTTTCATATGAATCCCATATTGTCATGATCGTCAAATAAACCTTTTTTAAGGGGTTTTGGGCTGGGGCGGCCCCCCAGGTACTTGGACCCAACTTTTATTATGAAATTCATACTCTACTGAATACTCTACTCATACTCTACTTGAATACCTTTAATTTGAATCCCATATTGTCCCGATCGGTCCACTTTTATTTTTGGGTAGTACTTTTAGGGTAAGGGGGAGGGTCCGTCCCCCTCCCGATATATATAAGATAGGGTCGGAAATGGATATTTCTATGTATTGCAAACGGAATGACATAATGAATATACCCCGATCCTTCGGTGGTAGGTATAAAAATATTTAACAGTTATAGTAGGAGTTTTAACCACCTTTTGCTTAAATTTCATTGGCAACTCTGATCACATCCTTGCTTCTGGCTATCCATCTATTCTTCATAGCTACCCCCTTGCCACCTACTTATATCGTTTAACAATCATTCAATAGATATTTTTAGAAATATTTTTTCCGTTTTTAACTTTGAGTTTTATGACGGGCATCAGCCAGCAAAGGAACTGCTGCAATGGGTGTTACCCACCCATCCATCGCCCAATATTTGAAGTACCCGCTTGGGGCGAAGAGGATAGCAAGACATTGTATTTAAGGACTTCGATGGGTAAATCTACCAGCTGGCTGGCTGTTGGTTGCTTGGTTGCCTGGTTGGATGTCTGAAATATATGCGTGTACATTGAACTTTATGTGGTCATATATGGGCGATATATTTAACAACCCAACAATAATATTTACCGTGTATCCTATATGAGGAGATTACTATTTTATGACACAATTCCAAATCGAACAACAACAACAACATCACAGTGGACATACTATTCGAGGCCCATATGAATTTAATGCGGTTTTACACTGTTGACAAAGGATGTGTGGGCCATGATAAGCTCTTTCGTTATAGCTTTGTTTTGAAGTTGAATAATCGTTGAAGGAGAGAGGGTGTTAAACAAATGCTAATATATTTTGACAACAAACGAGGATATACATACATAGGAATAGTTTGCCAGCTATGAAGTGAAATGTACTACACGTGCAAAGATTTTTTTTGTTATTTTTGTTTTCGTTAACTTAATGATACCGTTTATGGGTCTAAAGAAGATTTCAATGTAAAAATGCAAATGTTGGGCATAAACATTCCTCTGACGAACAGGGTCAAACTTCTCACATATCAATGAGCGCAGTCCGATTCTAGTTTAGGCTCAATGAAAAGGAACCTCCTTTTTATTGCCGAGTCCGAACGGCGTGCCACAGTGTGAAACCTCTTTGGAGAGAAGTTCTACATGGCATAGTACCTCGCAAAACGATGCCAGTTTTAGGAGGGGAAAATCACCGCTGAAAATTTTGTCTGATGGTTTCGCAGGAATTCGAACCCAGGCGTTCACTTCGAAGTATTAAATGCATTTTTATACCCACCACCGAAGGATGGGGTATATTCATTTTGTCATTCCGTTTGCAACACATCGAAATATCCATTTCCGACCCTATAAAGTATATATATTCTTGATCAGCGTAAAAATCTAAGACGATCTAGACATGTCCGTCCGTCTGTCTGTTGAAATCACGCTACAGACTTTAAAATAAGGAGATATTGGGCTGAAATTTTGCACAGATTCTTTTTTTGTCCATAAGCAGGTTAAGTTCGAAGATGGGCTATATCGGGCTATATCTTGATATAGCCCCCATATAGACCGATCCGCCGATTTAGGGTCTTAGGCCCATAAAAGCCACATTTATTACCCGATTATGCTGAAATTTGGGACAGTGAGTTGCGTTAGGCCCTTCGATATTCTTCGTCAATTTGGCTCAGATCGGTCCAATTTGGATATAGCTGCCATATAGACCGATCCGCCGATTTAGGGTCTTAGACCCATAAAAGCCACATTTATTACCCGATTTTGCTGAAATTTGGGACAGTGAGTTGCGTTAGGCCCTTCGACATCCTTCGTCAATTTGGCTCAGATCGGTCCAGATTTGGATATAGCTGCCATATAGACCAATCCTCCGATTTAGGGTCTTAGGCCCATAAAAGCCACATTTATTACCCGATTTTGCTGAAATTTGGGATAGTGAGTTGCGTTAGGCCCTTCGACATCTTTCGTCAATTTGGCTCAGATCGGTCCAGATTTGGATATAGCTGCCATATAGACCAATCCTCCGATTTAGGGTCTTAAGCCCATAAAAGCCACATTTATTATTCGATTTTGATGGAATTCGGGACAGTGAGTTGTCTTTGGGCCTTCGACATCTTTCTTCAATTTGGCCCAGATCGTTTCAGATTTGAATATAGCTGCCATATAGACCGATTTCTTGATTTAAGGTCTTGGACCCATAAAATACTCGTTTATTGTCCGATGTCGCCGAAATTCGGGACAGTGAGTTAGGTTATGCCCCTAGACATACTTTTGCAATATCGCACCGATCGGTCCAGATTTGCATATAGCTGCCATATAGACCGTTGTCTAGGTTTTTTGTTTTGGGCTCATAAAAGACGCATTTATTGTCCGATGTCGCCGAAATTCGGGACAGTGAGTTAAATTAAGCCCCTAGACATACTTTTGCAATTTCGCACCGATCGGTCCAGATTTTGATATAGCTGCCATATAGACCGATATCTATGTTTTTGGCCCATAAAAACGCATTTATTGTCCGATGTCGCTGAAATTTGAGACAGTGAGTTAAGTTAGGCCCTTCGACATCTTTCTTCAATTTGGCCCAGATCGGTCCAGATTTGAATATAGCTGCCATATAGACCGATCCTCCGATTTAGGGTTTTGGGCCGATAAAAGAGACATTTATTGTCCGATTTCACCGAAATTTGGGACAGTGCTTTGAGTTAGGCTCTTCGACATTTTTATGCAACTTGGCCCAAATCGGTCCAGATTTGGATATAGCTGCCATGTAGACCGATATCTCGATTTAAAGTTTTGGCCCTATAAAAGGCGCATTTATAATCCGATTTCACTGAAATTTGACACAGTCTTATGTTAGGCTTTTTAACATCCGTGTCGTATATGGTTCAGATCGGTTTATTTTTAGATATAGCTACTGTACTTATTAATATTTGGTCCAAATCGGAACATGTTTCGATATAACTTCTATGGGACATAAGGTATGAAATTTCCACCGAATTTTGATGAAAGGTGGTTTACATATATACCCGTGGTGGTGGGTATCCAAAGTTCGGCCCGGCCGAACTTAACGCCTTTTTACTTGTTTTTTAATCCTTTCAGTTCAGTATAAAAAAAAAAAAAAACTATTACCCAGCAGGTCTGAATTAGTTAAATTAAACACATCGCTGTATACATCTCATAAATAAGAGTTATGAGCTAAACCAACACCACTAGCGAATATTGCATCACAAAGCAGATTTTAAAATTCGCCACTGGACAGCCTATTCAGATTTATGTGAACGAATTGCGTACACAACAAATCCTACTCCCACTCAAAATGACAATAGAATTGACCAAAGCTAAAACATCAGCTCTGTGCAACTGTGTGAACTGAATGAATTCGAACATATAGCCACTGCAACTAACTTAGAGACCACAAAGTGTCGGCTCCATAAGTAAAACAGGGCGGGCAAATATTAAATCTCTTGTTTGCCCACGAATATTTACAAAACATTATGCAACAGAAAAGAGGAAATAGGTGAGGCAAAGTCGGTTAGGGGATATCCTACATGCAAATAGAAGAAGGCAGCAAGATAGTCAACCAAAGAGAATGTAATAAGACGCTCTATGAACTTAGGTGATTAGAGTCATTCTCTTAGAGAAATTAATTTTTAGCAAAAATTCCATAATAAATCAAATAGAGTGAATAAATCAAATAGAGTGCCAGATTCGTAATCTGGCATACAAAATCAGATCGAAGTACAGGGGGTCCCCTTTTCCTCCAAAAAGGCTTTAAGTGGGCATCATAACTATATGGAACTCGGTTTTTTTTTGTTTGTTCCGTAAAATCAAAAACAGCTGAACCGATTTTCTTATAATTTTCGCAGATTGTGTAAGTTTGTCTGTAAGGAAACACAGACTATATAATTGTTAGATATTGGACGGAGACGGTCCCTCTCCCTTACCCCAACAATGCCATCCAAAACCAAAAGTGAACCAATAGGCAAAATATGGGTATTAAATGAAAGGTTTTGAAGACTGAAAAGCGAATATCGTACTAAAATTTGGGTCCAAGCACCCAGCGGTCCTCCCTAATCCAAAAATTACTCTAAACAGATATAATCGACGTTCATGTCAATGTGGGCCTGAAATGATCTATATGGGACTCAAATGAAAGGTATTTGGGAGTAGATTACGAGTTCAAGTCTAGGTGGCGCTTTTCCTTTCAAAATTAAGTCAAATAGGTTGATTGACCCATTATGACAATATGAGACTCAAATGAAAGGTAGAGAAATGAAAGAGAGTAGAAAACAAATTTGATATCCAATTTTGGAGCCAAGTGTTTAGCGCCCCTTAAACTTAACTTAGTTTTCGATTATGGCAATATGGAGCTCAAATCAACGGTATTTGGGAGTAAAGAACGAATTTGATATTTGATATTTTCAGAGCAAATTGACGTTGGCCGCCCCAGCACCAAAACACCCTCCAAACATTTCATATTTACTGACCATGGCAATATGGGGCTCACATTAAATGGATTTGGGAGTGCAGCACAAATTTGATATCCATATTTGAGTCGAAATGTCTGATGTAGCATCCGTCCCCTAAATAGCACTTCTCATTAACCTTATTTTCAAAACCACCGGATCTCGGAGATTGCTAATCCGATTCGTTCGAAATTTTTTTGCACTCTCACAGTCAAAACAAAACGCGGTTTCTATTGTTGGGGTCGGGTGCCGTCCAAAACCCCCCCGAAATGGGTACATAGACCAATCACGACAATATAGAGCTCAATTGTAAGGTGCTTGAGAGAAAAGAAAACATGGCTTCACTTCCAGGGCGAAGTGTTCCAACCCTAAATGATATAAGAGAATTAAAAAAGGCGCAGCGGAGCGGGCCCGGTTCGGCTTGTCTAAGTAAAATTTTGATAAAATTTTCGATGGATATGAAATTTTATCACAAAATGGGACAAAATGTCTTATTGAAATGTAATTTTGAAATCAACTTCCAAATCAATGAAATTTTGATTAAATTTTGACAAGATTTCCCAAAATTTCATATGACAGTCACATTTCAGAGAATCCATACCATGCGATAATATTGACAAATGTTGTATGGCCTAGCTATACCCTTATAGGGTACCACTTAAACAGAGAGACACTTTGTTGTTCATTTACTCGTAATAAATTGACAAATTTTAATTTATTACCAAAGAAAATCGCGTTAACTTTTAGTATGGGCCATACAAAATTGGTCATTAGATTAAAATTGCGTTTTTCTGGCTCATTCGCCGTCGTTGTGGGAACCGAGAAAAAAAAACAACAGTATTTGCAACAACTTAATGGCTACTATCGAGAAATAACCTACAACAACAACAACAACTACAACAAATATCAGATGTAATAGCAAATTTAGTTTTTCCAACATTGCGGTTATTACTCTTGGCATGGATTTTGCAACCATGTCGCACATGTGCTGTCGCTGTTGCCCAGGCACAAGTATTCCAGAAATTTGTGCCAACTTTTTTTGCTGCAACATTTTAAGCCATTGATATAGTCTTTGTCTAGTTGTACCCCTTTGTCCGAGATTTTGGCTTTGCATTTGCCAATAAAATAAATCATTTTTCAAAAACTTTGTTTCTGTTGTATGTGTGTTCTGGACATTGAGATAAATATCCTCATATATGTATGTAAATATTACACCAAGTTTCCTTTTATCATCATTCTACTCTTGAGAGATACTTCATGGGAAACTTTAGGTATTTCCGGTATGGTAAAAGGTATTGTTATATGAGTATACAAGGTGAGTTCAAAAGTTTGGATTTGAAATATATAGGCTTCAAATTGATTTTGAAATTCGGTAAGCAGAGGAAAATATCACAACTAATAGTTAAACTTAATATAATGGGTTGCCCAAAAAGTAATTGCGGATTTTTCATATAGTCGGCGTTGACAAATTTTTTCACAGCTTGTGACTCTATAATTGCATTCTTTCTTCTGTCAGTTATCAGCTGTTACTTTTAGCTTGCTTTAGAAAAAAAGTGTAAAAAAAAGTATATTTGATTAAAGTTCATTCTAAGTGTTATTAAAAATGCATTTACTTTCTTTTAAAAAATCCGCAATTACTTTTTGGGCAACCCAATAGTTAAATCATTTCATGATAAAACTTAGTCACACTTGGTGGTGCCCCTAATACTTCGAGGAAAAACACGTTGCCAACAAAAGAAGTTTAAGGCCGAAACTAAAATCAAATAAAAACGGGAATTCATAGCTTACTTACCTTCGATAAGTGAATATTTTGGGCAGATCTGAAAAAATTTCAACAAAATAGGTCAAATCAGCAGAAAAAATATTTAATCTATGATATAACCAGCAAGTAAAGGCAAAAGTCGGGCTTGGGCCGACTATGTAATACCCTACACCACCGAGAATGTGTAAATCCAAATTTTGCCCATGAACATTCGACTAAGGGACAGGGGCAAAATTCTCACATATCAATGAGTGCTGTCCGATTGAAGTTTAAGCTCAATGATAAGAGGACTGCTTGTTATTGCCGAGTCCGAACGGCGTGCCGCAGTGCAACACCTTTTTGGGGAGAAGCTTTTACATGGCATAGTACCTCACAAATGTCGCCAGCATTAGGAGGGCATAACCACCGCTGAAAAAATGTTTTATATGATGTTCTCGCCAGGATTTGAACCCAGGCGTGCAGCATCATAGGCATTGAACCTTGAAAGATTTTTTTACGATAGGACCTAAATTTTGACTACTACAGCCTTCAAGATCCATATCGGATGAAAGATATATGTCGGAGCTATATCTAAAACTGGTCCGATTTTTATGAAATTTTGCACACATATTGGGACGTTAAATAAAATATCCGTACTAAATTTTGTAAAGATCGGACAAACACTACGGCTTCTACAGGACATATCGGATGAAAGATATATACGAGTGCTATATCTAAATCTGCACCGATTTTGTCGAAATTTTGCACACATATGAAAACATCAAATAAAAAATCTCATGCTAAATTTTGTAAAGATCGAACCAAAATCGGGGCTTCTACAGCCTTAAAAGGACATATAGGATAAAATATATATATGGGAGCTATATGTAAATCTGAACCGATTTTTACGAAATTGTGCGCACTCATGAGGGCGTCAAATAAAACATCTCATGCTAAATTTTGTAAAGATCGAACCAAAATGGGGGCTTCTACAGCCTTAAAAGGCCACATCGGATGAAAGATATATATGGGAGCTATATGTAAATCTCGTCCGATTTTGACGAAATTTTGCACACATATGAGGACGTCGAATAAAACACCTCATGCTAAATTTTGTAAAGATCGGACCAACATTGTGGCTCCTACAGCCTTAAATGAACATATCGGTTGAAAGATATATACAGGAGCTATATCTAAATCTCGTCCAATTTTGACGAAACTTCGCACACGTATGAGGACGTCGAATAAAACACCTCATGCTGAATTTTGTAAAGATCGGACCAAAACTGTGGCTTCTATAGGCTTAAAAGGCCATATCGGATAAAAGATATATATGGAAGCTATATCTAAATCTGGTCAGATTTTGATGAAATTTTGCACACATATATGGACGTCGAATAAAACACCTCATGCTATATTTTGTAAAGATCGAATCAAAACGGTGGGTTTTACGGGCTTAAAAGGCTATATTGGATAAAAATTTATATATGAGCTATATCTAAATCTGAATCGATTTTTTTCAAAATCAATAGCGTTCGCCCTTTGGCCAAAAAAGAGACTTGTGCAAAATTTCATGACAATCGGACAACAAATGCGACCTGTACCTTGATCACAGGAATACATGGACAGACAGACGGACATAGCTAAATCAAATCTGGAAGTGATTCTAAGCCGATCGGAATACTTATTAACAGGTCTAGATCTTCTCTTTCTTAGCATTGCAAATAATAGCACTTAATTATCATACCCTGTACCACAGTGGTGGTGTATGGTATAAAAATCAAGTGCTGCGCTTTATTTGTTTATTTGTTTGTAAGTTTGCTTGTATGTTAGCTATAGACCCCGATAAATATAAGGTACCTCATTTTTTGATGTCCGAAGGTGCAACGGACCCTCCCCCTAACCCAAAATTTTCAAAAAACCCCAGACCTCGAAGGTGGGTTTGAACTTTTTAAAGCAAAATTTAGTTTGCACGCAAAGGCTGGCTCAAAAACACGAAATTAGTATAAACCATTCGGGTCAAATAATCTTGGGGAACGCCCCACCCCAAAACCCACCCAAGCGGGCATGTTTACCGATTGGGACAATATGGGTATCAAATGAAAGGTATTTCAAAGTAGAGTACGCATTTGATATAACAATTTGACCCCAAGTGTCGGAAAGACCGCCCCACCCCTAAAAACCGCCCAAATATGACATGATTACCGAGTGAGGGAGTATGGGTATGAAATGAAAGGTAATTGGTGGTAGAATATGAAGAATATATAAAAATGTGGGGTTAAGCCTCAGGGGGCAACCCCACCCCAAAACGAATGATGGACACCATAAGCGTTTCAAACGAAAACTACCTGAGAGTAGAATACGAAACTTATATTATCATTTGTATCAATTTCCGGGGGTCTCCCCGCCCTAAAATTATGCCACAAATGGATATGTTTGCCAAACGGGACAATGTGGTAGTATAATGAGAGGAATTTTTGAGTTAAGACCAGAACTGTGGCTACTACAGCCTCAAAAATCCAATTTTATGACAATCAGAAAACAAATGCGACCTATACCTTAATCACGAGTATACGTAGACAGATAGATGGGCATAGCTCAATCAAATCAGGAAGTGACTCGGAGTCCATTGGTATACCTATCAATGCACTTTTATCTTTGTGCATTGATAGATATACCCTGTTCCACAATGATGGTTTGGGGTAAACCCTGTTCCACAGTGATGATTTATACAAATGCATACTTCAAAAATTACTATTGACAAATCTTATAACCAAAAAGTAGAAATTTTAATGATAAAGTAAAGTTCATTTGTGATCTCTTCCAAAAAGTCGAAATTTTGTTGAAATTCGACTGTAAATGGTTTCATAAGAATTTCGAATTCTTAGAAGTGATCCCAAATTAACTTTACTTTTGCTCCTATGATAAAGAATTAGCCTTTTTTTTTTGTTGTTTGTTTTTTTGCTCTACGACATGCTTTGTTTATGAGATATGGCCATTTTAAGTTTTTGAGCTGAAAACGGCCATTTTCATCAAAATTTCGAATTTTCGGAAGTGATCACGAATTAACCTTACTTTTACTATGGGACGCCTAGCTTAAGGGATATGACCAATTAAAGATTCCGAACAGCAAATCATCAAAATATCGAATTTTTGTAAAAGATCGCGAAAAAACCTTAGTTTTGCTCTAGAACCCTTAGTTTAGTAGACATGGCCAATTTAAGTTTTGGAACTGAAAATGACGATTTTTCATTAAAATTGCGAATTTTTGGAAATGACCACGAATTATCCCTAGTTTTGTTTCAGGACGCTTACTTTAGGAAATATCACCAAATGAAGTTTTCGAACTGATAATGGCGACATTTCGAATTTTTAAAAGTAGTCACTAATAAAAAACCCCACTTTTGCTCTGGGAATATTGGTTTAAGTTTGAGAACCATTTTCGACCGATTTTCATAACGAATTAACCTTATTTTGCTCTAGGACGATTAGTTGAGGAGAAATTGCAAATTTAAATTTTGGAACGAAACATCGCCATTTCTCTTTGATTTTCACCCAATTTTGGAATTTTTGGAAGTGATCACGAATTAACCTTAGTTTTGCTCTAGGACGCTTAGTATAGGAGATATGGCCAATTTAAGTTTTGGAGCTGAAAATTTCCATTTTTCTTTGATTTTCACCCAATTTTGGAATTTTTGGAAGTGATCACGAATTAACCTTAGTTTTGCTCTAGGATGCTTAGTTTAGGAGATATGGCCAATTTAAGTTTTGGAGCTGAAAATCTCAATTTTACTTTGATTTTCACCCAATTTTGGAATTTTTGGAAGTGATCACGAATTAACCTTAGTTTTGCTCTAGGACGCTTAGTTTAGGAGATATGGCCAGTTTAAGTTTTGGAGCTGAAAATTTCCATTTTTCTTTGATTTTCATCCAATTTTGGAATTTTTGGAAGTGATCACGAATTAGCCTTAGTTTTGCTCTAGGACGCTTAGCTTAGGAGATATGGGCAATTTAAATTTTGGAACTGAAAATCGCCATTTTCCGTTGATTTTCACCCAATTTTGGAATTTTTGGAAGTGATCACGAATTAACCTTAGTTTTGCTCTAGGACGCTTAGTTTAGAAGATATGGCCAATTTAAGTTTTGGAACTGAAAATCTAAATTTTTCTTTGATTTTCACCCAATTTTGGAATTTTTGGAAGTGATCACGAATTTAACTTATTTGTGCTCTATGACGCTTAGTTTAGGAGATATGGCCAATTTTAGAAGTGATTACGAAATAACCATTGCTTACGTTACGACGCTTACTTTAGAAGATATGGCCAATTTCAGTTTTGAAACCGAAAATCACCATTTTCCATCGGTTTTCACCCATTTCTGGATTTTTTGTAAGTCATAATGAATTAAACTAATTTTGCCCTACTTAGGATGCGTCGTTTAGTAGATATGGCCAATATTAGTTTTGGAACTGTAAATCGACCTTTTGGGCCGATTTGAACCAAATTTTGGAATATTTGGAACTGATCACGCATTAAAATCAGCTTTTCTCGTGGACGCTTGAGTTGTGGCCAATTTAAATTTTGGAACTTTAAATCACCGTTTTTTGGAATTTTTAGAAGTGATCACGAATTAACCTTAGTTTTGCTCTGGCACTCTTAGTTTAGGAGATATGGCTAACTAAAGTATTGGAACTGTAAATCGCCCCTTTTCTGTCAATTTTAACCCAGTTTTGAAATTTTTGAAACTGATTACGAATTAACCTCAAATTTTCTCTTGGACGCCTAATTTAAAAGTTATGGCTAATTTAAGTTTTGGAACTAAAAATCGCCATTTTTGGTCAATTTTCATCTTTTTTTGGAATTTTTGGAAGTGGTCACGGATTAACAATAGTTTGTTTAGGACGCCTAGTTTAGGAGATGTGGCCATTTGAGTTGTGTTGGTACTTTTTTATTATCAATACCGTTGCTATCAATTTTTCGTTCAGTCGCTTTGCATTTAAAGGGTCCTGAGCTAAGACCGCTGGCAGAAAAATGTGTTTCAAAAAAAGTAAAAAAGTGTAAAAACTATTATTAATACGTGAATAAGTTTTAAAATAAAACTTGCCTAATCGAAAAAATCTTTTTTTTAATTGCTTAGACCATACAAATATCCCACTTTATGCAGGGCTTTTACAACTGCGTTTTCAACACGTCTTCTAAAACTGGTGTTGTTGCAGGCCTTGTTAATCGACACACGAGTATTTGCATTTAAAGGGTCCTAAACGAAGACCGCTGGCGGAAAAATGTGTTTAAAAAAAAAGTTAAAAAGTGTAAAAACGATTATTAATATGTGAATGAA